>NC_089750.1:31912552-31927552 GCF_040412425.1 Macrobrachium rosenbergii | reverse complement strand
ACACTACCCCGTTGTTGTGTGTGTATAAGGGTTTATCTTATGAAAGTCATACCAGTGGTATTGGGATAGGAAACTGCAACAGTTAAATTTAGGAAGTTTAGTGAGTGGATGACATGATCAAAGGCTGTCATGTATGGCAAACATGTATTGCTAATACATTTTGCATTATCATTGGTGGAGTAAATAGATTTTTGGCAAGTGAGAATCACTCATCTATGTCATAAAAAGAAAATTATGCTTAAGACCCAATCCATACATATAATCTATCTCGTCATAAAAAAAAAAAATCCAGGGCTGAATAGCCGAAGAGCTCTTAAAAACAATCTTATTCCTGGTTGTTTTACTTGCTTATTGTGGGAAGATTATTTTTGCTACCTTTTCTGTATACTTTAAATTTTTTAATATTGTCATTTCTAATGATTTAACATCCAAGAAAGCTATAGTCTTATTTTCTTCCTTCTCAGCTGTAAATGTGATTGAAGGTACCCAACAATATATTATGATTCCATTACGTTGATGACATATTAAGCATTTGGAAAATTCACTTGGACGTAGATCATACGTTAACACTTGATTGCACTGGTGCCTTCAATTCAGTTTACAGAAAGACTTCATCAGAGGGACATTTCTGGAAGGTTTGGGAAGGTGCAAGAAGCAAGAAACAGTAAGGTGAACCGTGTGAGCAGCAACAACAGTACCCTCTCCCCCCCATCCCCATCCCTGCCCAGCCTACCAAAGATGGGGGGAACTTGGGCTCCCCCTCCCCCATGCTCTTTCCCCCACTGCAACAAGCAGGTATCAAGGTGTGGATTCCCTCAGGGCTAAGAAGAGAGCATGATCTGCAGACAGCACTCCAGCTTCCCCCCCCCCCCCTTCCAAGTACCTAAGGGTGGAGAAAAAGAGGTTGGGGGCAGGCACAGCAACAGGCCAGGTGAGAAACAAGCGCTCCTCTTCTTCTCCTTCTTCCTACTCAACCTCAGGTGATTCCCCCCTTCATGGGCAGCATTGCCATCAGGAAAGATCATTACAGGAGGTTGACGTCTTGGAGGAGGAAGCCCAAGAAGGGCCACAAGAGTGAGAACAATAACTTTAGTAGCAGTATAAGTTAATTCACTCAACGAGATGGCACAGGAAGCGTAGAGATAGGACCCCTTAGGACATCAGAACTGAGACAGCAGGAGCAGGAGTTTGTCATACTGGGGGACTCTAGGTATGGTTGCAGTTACACTTCATCTCGCTCACAGTCACGTTGTTCAAAGTGGAAGGTCTCCCTGGTCAGGTCCTCTCCCCCTTGGCTCCCACACATGCCAGCTCAAGTCCTCCTGCAAAAGTACCCTGCAGTTGCAAAATTGGCCCAGGTTTATGGAGGTCTCACAGTTGAGGAAAGTGTACCAGGACCAGAGAGCAGTGAAGCAGCATACTTCATTCTTGTGCTCGTAGGGGGAGTGGATCATATTATGACCCCTCCAATCCCAGTAGCCAGGAGGGGTCAGCTCAAATGCAAGCAGTGAGCCTGGAGGTAGTGAATGGCTTCCAGGAGCTCATAGCCCTGATCAGGAGAATACGTAGCTTCGATGAAGCAGCGTCCCTCTCCTCCCCAGTGCCCCTGTCCTTAACATGTCTAAAGCAGCTGGGGGACACCACCAAAGAGGTGAGGCAGTCGGCGAGGCTACCCTGTTCCTGCATATTGGTGGAGTTCAACTGGCTGGTCATTGCTCTTTGCTCATTGCTGAGGGCTCATTGGCAATGAGCCAGTTGGAGAAGTGGCTATCCCTTCCCATGTTGAGGCAGGTGAAGTATTACTTCCCTGAGGATGTCCAAGCAGCATCTCATACCCTGGATCCTGCCTTCTGCAGGCCGGGTGTCAACACCTTCCTAGAGAGGATCAAGCAGCTTAGGGGGTGAGGTTTAACTATTTGGAGATAAACAATCTGGAGCTGAGGCCACGAGGGCATTGCAGTTGGTCTCCTGGTTGGGCCTATGCCAGGGAACTGTCTTGGAGGAGTTAAAGGAGACAGTCCTGGCAGCCAGTTGGCTGCAGATCAGGAGTCTGGTGGCCCCGACGGAGAGAGCATTCACTTTACTCAGGTGTCAGAATGCTCACATTTGGGCGACTTTGCTCCTGAGTAGGGAATCCTTTGTGTTGGTGGTCTCTCAGGAGGCTTCCCACAGGAGTTGACTGATCCACACAAATAGCCTGGTCATGGGCTCCCCTTCTACTTCCCCTCCAGCAAAATACAGAAGGCCATAATGATTTGGAGAGAAGGCTCTAGGGACATCCTGTTCCCAAGGGCAGATTCAACAAAGGGAGGACAGGACAGCAGGGCCATGGCGCCAAGGTCAACTGGGCAATCGAGACAAGGGGGTACCAACTCATGGAGGACCTCCACCAGTTGAGGTATTGATGGCCTTCACAGGGGTCACTGTTTCCCAAGGAAGGTAACAGTGCAGATCAAGCATTTCACTCCTTTTGGTGCTCCTAGACAAGCAGACAGAACAGGATCAGCAGGACGGATCCAGGTTACTGTCAGAATCCTCCCCCCCCTTGGTCTGCCATGAGAGGGGGGATTGCCTAGCAGAGTTTTGGACAGCTGTGGCAGAATTATGGTGCAGAGGAGTGGGTAGCTGCAGCCTTGAGAGATGGTTACAGGTTTCCTTCAAAGGGAACAAGCCCCCCTGCCCCCCCACTTGTATTGGAAGCAATTCCCTTCCTGTCACACAAGACTTAGTCGCCCTAGGCCAAGGCCCTGCAAGCGGAGGTGAGAGGTTTGCTGCAGGAGGGGGCAATTTAGGTCGTTGAGGAGCAGTCGCTGGGGTTCTACAGTCGACTGCTCCTTGTAGAGAAAGCCTCAGGGGTGTGGAGGCCAGTGATAGATCTCAACTCTGAATGGCTTCCTGTGGCAGACACCCTTCTCAATGGAGACAGCCCACTGGGACAGAGGGTCAGGTGATTGAGGATGTGGAATGTCAACCATAATGGAGGTACAGAGTTTCTGGTGTATCCCCGCCTGTTAAACCTAGTCACAGGTAGAGCATCTTCCTTCATAAGGGGGAAGACTTCATTATTGAGAAGCGAATTTTTTTATCCCCACAGGATTAGATACCATATTTAAAAGTAATTTGTATTTTTCCAAGGTGTACACCATAGCTTTTCAGTTAGGAAAAACCCACTTCTGCCACCCCTCTTCATCCCAGATCTACCTTCAGGTATGGTTCACAGTTGGGTCACACCCTACTGTACAATGGTGTGGTTAAGCCATGAGAGGTCAGGTTAGCATGCACAGGCCGACGTGCATTACTCTTTTGTTAGTCAGTTAGTACACAGTCAACATTTGTAATGTGCACTACTAAGGGATTCAGAGCCGATGAAACACGGTTTTTCGGCAATACCTTTTTATCAAAGAATCGGATAAAGGTGAAAGTTGGCAAGTGTATATTTTATAACCCTAACTACTTTTTGCAAGTATTATTTAGTACCTAAGTTCAATAGTTCTGGTACTTATCAGAGTAAAAGTGTTTCCTATGCCAGAACCATCAAAATTGCAGGTAAGGGTTTTGAACACAATAGTGACGTAAACATATGACATCATGAGGCTCCATCCACAGTGAAGAGAAGTTTACATATGGGGAAAATGTCCCTTCACTGTGGCTCTGCCCACTTGCCGATGACATATTCACTAATTAATATTAGTATTCATCCTAGGCTCCGGCGATATCAATGATGGTGAGCAGGATTTGTCATCGTCCCCATGATTGCATTATCATTCTCAATAATTTTATTATCATTATTATTATTTTGTGGAGGTTTTATCGCAACTTCCACAGCAGTTGTTGGGACTAATTTTTATCTTGGGATCCTTCCATTTTCTTGGTATTCGTATTGTTTCTACTTTACAAATAATTCAGTGTATGTAATTCATCCACATAATGAACCAGTCTATAGCTCATTAGTTGGATTTACATATATTTAGGGTGGGAATATAAAATGACAATCCGTTTTGTTTTACCTCAGGTTTCGACACTATAGCCTTCTATTTGCAGCAAGTCAGGAGCAGTCAGTAGAAGTAAAATTCAAATGGAAAGCAATGATAACTCATTTCCCTCAATTGTTAGAGGTGTAAAGGTCAACGCTATTGTTTTATTTCAGTTAATGTAACCCATTGCTATTTTTCTTTGTTTTTTATTTATATCATACAGCACCCTAAACAGCGCTCATATACTCGCTGCAAATAATAGGTAATGGTAGGAGTCAAATGTAACACGATTTACATTGATATGCATGAAAAGGAAAATATATTGGAACCAGTTTGAATGAAGAACGTATTATTATAATCATTGTGTTTTAGCAAATATATTTTAGATGTACAAATATATCATATAACACTATGCATAATTTATTTGCAAAATGTCTTCATCGCCACTCTCGAGGAAGGGGTCATCATCCCCGTCCTCATCGTCGCTAGCGATGTCAATGATGACTGGTTCCACACTCTCATGGACATTTTGCGACTTCCAGTACTCCTCCTCAAATTGAGGGGATTGTCTAACAGCTCCTGCCCACACTTCTGGGGTGGCCAAGTAACTGTTACCCACTACAGAAATAATTACCTATTCACGCTATGGTAAAGCTCTCCACGGGTCTTCCCGCTTGTATACAAAGTGGCAAGCTGTAGCACAAATGCAGTCTTGCAGCCACGGGGACAATTCTGTATCCTGTTGGCCATTATCGAATTTGTTGAAGCCTAGACTGTGTAAGCATATCCATTTACCTGTTAGTGACTTACTGCCTACCTGGTGGAAGGGCGGAGCCTCATGACATCATATTATGTTTACGTCAGTAATGGTTTTAGGATCCTTGTCTGTGATTTTCTCGGTTCCGGCATAGGCGACTTCATTTTCCTCTATCAATATCAAAACTATCGAACTTGGTACTAAAATATACATTGTACAACTTTCACCTTTATCCGATGCTTTGGTAAAAAACCTGTGTTTCATCGGCTCTGAATCCCTTAGTAGGTACTCCATGTATGAAAAGCGACTGATGGTATAACCAGGCAAGATACAAATCACTTTTACAATTTATTTTATTCATGGCTTCCTTGTATGGTATATCCAAACAGTGCGCCTGCCAAGTAATTTTACAGATATTGTTTCCCTTTCTGCTTGTTTTCCAGTTTGTGGTTGTGGTGTAATATTGGTATCTTTGACTTTCCTAGTTATATTTGTGAAATTTAATTGAGTTATTGCAATAACTGAATAAGGCATTTAGGGGACTAGTGATAAAAGATTGATATCACTGGTAAAATGTCTGAATCTAATAGTATAAATTGTTCATCTATGTTTTCAGAGTAAGTGCATGTATTTTATGTATTTCCTCATCAGTTTTTCAAAACGCTTTTGAATTCTCTCTAGTTATTCTTCTACCCACGTTGTAAATTTGTATAAAGTATGCTCTGTCTTGCTTGCTCGTACCCTTCATGTATTGAGTGTTCACGTGTATGGCGGCATCCTTTCTCTACTTATTGCTACTGTGCTCATTATGGAATTTGTTATTGCATGGTAATGCTATCCGGTAAAGCCCTTTTCGTCTTATAGTACAGCATTTCTAGTCGGTACACTTTTTTCTTGCCTTTGTTGAGTTTTTGTGCACATAGAATGCACAGTATATACTCTTAGTAGTAGGTATCTGTGAAGTGCACCTCTCATCTACATCTTGCATCTCTATTGAATAATTGCCGTCACGGCAATCGTATGGTGGACATAATTATTAATGAAGAGAGTATCTTCAGAATATATTTTACATGTTTACAGGAATCCAATCATCATTCATATTTATTCTTCTCTTGATGAGGTACTCGATGCCGTATCCCTTAAAATTTTGTAGTATTACCGTGCATCTGCTTCTTTTTTTTTTTTACATTATTTCGATCACATATTTAAGCTGCAATATGCAATCTTTCATCATTTCTATTGAGACTATTCTTACTCATGCAGTCTACTTACCCATTTAAACCAATAGAAGAATGTCGTGAAGATGGGAGTACTATTTTCTGTATCCCCATTTTTCAGAAATTCAAAGTAAATTTTGAGAATTAAATCAGACGAAAATACAAATGCAGATTACGAACCCTGAAATTAGACAGAATAAATGCAAAAGACATGAAGGCGGGAAAAACAAAATGTGTGACAGAGGAAATGAAAGAATAAATTTTTGTCAGAACGAGGAAGTTTAATGGTTTGAGCTGCATGTTATTATATTTTATTTCATTTTCATTTTCCTGTGAATGAAACTTTTTCTCAAAGAAGAAAAAGATGTTCAAGGCAAATTGAAAGGTACTTGTTCAACAGCTGAATTAAAGCATAAAACATATGTGAGTGTCTGTAACCTTGTAAGTAGAGATATTACACACACACACACACACACACATATATATATATATATATATATATATATATATATATATATATATATATATATATATATATATATATATATATACAAAGTGATCAGATCTTCATAGTTAACAAAGGGCGGGGTTGCAGTGATCAGATCTTCATAGTTAAGCATTTAATGCAGCAAGCAAATGAAATGTAAACTCCGTTGAGTCTTTGCTTTGTTGATTTTGAAAAGGCCTTTGATAGTATTTCGAGAAGGACTGTGGGAAAAATCATGAGGCATTATGGAATACCGGAAGAGTTTGTGACGGTTATCATGAACATGCGTGAGGGCACATCTCATAAAGCGATGGTTGATGGGTGTTTGAGTGATCCATTTGAAGTCAAGTCTGGTGTGATTCAAGGTGGCATGCTGTCTACTCTGTTGTTTGTATTGGCCGCGGACTACGGTATGAGAAGGGTTAAAAGAGAAACGGATGCAGGTATACTTTGGGGAGAAAATGTCAAATTTCTTGACGTGGATTATGCTGATGATATGGTTTTGATCTGCGAGGGACAAGAAAAGTTGCGTGTGTTGGATTGAATAATGAGTGAAGGTCGAAAGGTTGGTTTGATTATTAACGGTGGAAAAACTTTAATCATGAATATGAACATTGAAAATGCACAAGATTGTCTAATTGAAGGTTGGTTGTAAAGCAAGTGGATAAGTTTAAATATTTAGGTACTTATTTAGATAAGGATGGTTCTCTGAGCACAGAATTTATGGAAAGATTAAAGAAGGCTCATCAGGCAATGGAATGCTTAAAAATATGAGGAGTAATAGCAATTTTTCTGTGCATACAATAATCAAAATTTATAAGGTGATGGTTAGGAGTATTTTGATTTATGGACATGAGTCATGGTACAGTACAGTGACTTCAGATAATAAATTCTTATCATTTGAAAATAAGGCGCTCAGAAGAATATTAGGAATCAGTTGGAGGGATAGGATATCAAATAACAGAATTAGAGAAGTAAAGGGGTGCAGCCAGTCGATGAGTATGTTAGATTCTCACGCTGGAAGTGGCTAGGCCATGTGCATAGTAGACAGGGAATAGTACGAGACACACCAGGGTGGGTTGCCCTTAGTAGAAGAGGTAAAGGCACTCCTCTTTATGATGTCTTTAAAAAACTAAAGACGAAACCGATTAGGATTTATACCCGGTGTTTCATTTGCCTTAGTGGTACATGCAAATATCATTTGATGCCACCGCTATCCCTGTGCTAAGGGGTCGGTTGCCTTGATTCGTCTTCTCCAGCTATTTGTGTCAAAAGCATCTTCCTCTGCCTAACTCTTTTTCTCCGAATCCTTCCTCACTTAGAGGAAATGCTTTTGTGCTTTTGCTATAGTTTATGTAGAAAAGTTCATTTGACATTCTAGTGTAAAGCGAACTTTTGTACTTGGACGTTACACCGTGACCCTGCGCGTCTCCGGTTCATGAGTGGTTGGAGAAGTAACTTATTATTTCCGTTGCATTTATTCGGCAAAGTGTTCTGTAATCATCGTATTCGGAATTGCCGACGGTGTATAACCGCAGCCTTGTATTTCTTCCTTTTATTTTCTGTTGTACTCACAGATTATACTTTCTGACTCTGAGTTATGAGGTTAGCGAATGAAACTTGCGTTTTCTCGAAGCCCTAAATCTGAAGTTCTTATATAAATTCAAATCTGTCTGTAATTTGGAATGGGAAATACGATTTGGCCTCCTTCAAAGCTCTCACACAAACGATCTTATCGGGAGTTTCGTGTAGAGTTCAGAATCTACTTCCCGGAAAATTTCTTCCATTGAGTCATTTATAAATAACACTTGTTATTACTAGTGTTACTTACATGTGCTGAGTTTAGCTGGTATAGAGGCGCGCTGTTGAGCTTATCGTTATTATTATTACTTTTCGTTGTACTAGAATTCCTCTGAGGTTTCCATACAGCGGTGGAATTATTAACATGTCGGCTTCATGTCCTGCAAGTGCATAAATGCTGCAGAGATAAAACCTTTTCGAACCAAAGAGAAACAAGTTTTTAACTGCTAAATATCACGTTGTTTTATCAAAGCATTCCTTGAATATGCATCTTTGTTTGCAGAGCTTTTTTTTTTTTTTTTTTTAGATTTTTGCCTTTTGTGGTTATAACCATTCACAAGTAATTGATACACGTTAAAAAATTCAGTTCGTTTCTTTGGGATGGGATTCCTCACTCGTTTTAGGGAATTTCTGTCTAGCAATTGTAACGATTATTGTTTTAACAATGAACATCATCAGTTACACAGGATCATCAGCGCTGTGTTTCGCATTCTTGGCGCATCCGGTTTACTTTTCGAACGCGCTGTGTTTGAGAAGATTTTGCAACTGACAGGGCTGTAATCACGTTTGGAACTATTCATTCCCAGCTTTATTCATTCTGTAATAATTAAGGGAGTGTGGCTCAGGGCGAAATGTGTTTGTCAATATCTCGCTGTTCTTAAATATCTCCCAAAAGATGAGTATGTGAGGCATAGAATGAAAATATGGAGAGATGTGAAAAGATAAAGAAATTTTGAAGAGGTAAATTTGGAGAGAGAGAGAGAGAGAGAGAGAGAGAGAGAGAGAGAGAGAGAGAGAGAGAGAGAGAGAGAGAGAGAGTTTTGGACAGAAAATCTTTCAAGCCTAATTTTGAAGACGGGAACAAAGTTATTTTTTTTTTATTTTCACGGCACCTACATTTTTTTTTTTTTTTTTTTGACTTATCAGGATATGAAGTTGATGTTACCTAAGATCATTTTAAACCATAATATTTTGAGCACCCTTCATGTCGTAGGTGTGATCATCAAAATATGATTTATGGCTGTTTTAAATCTCTTTTCATGAGTGAGAAAAAATGATACAGCCAAGTGATCACGTTCAACTGCCGAATCTCTTTGATCACCAATTTTTTAAACAATGTCACAGTTACAAAACCAGTTCTTAAATCTTTCCATTCGCATGGACAGTAGACAGTACATCGAACATATGAGGACAGTGCATGTAAGTTTGCATGCTTGCTTGTGCGCTAGTGAGCAATATTGTAAACATCACTATAATTTCGTAAATGGATTAACCCTATTCCAGTAAATACACTAATAACCAGTGCTTCAATTAATCCAGTCACCAGGTGCCCAGATTCAATGGTTACTTTAACGTGGCTCTGATCTCTTGTGCCATCTCTTTCTTCTTAGTGATTATTCGCAGAACACTGCATGTGAATGTAAAGAGAATTAATGTCACTCAATGGTTTGTTTACCTCGGTCGCAACGTTCCGAAACGAATGTAAACGTTGCTGATCATTTATATTTGTAGTTGTGTTAGACGATGCAAGAGGCGATTCCTGTGGTCATTTGGGAGCTTCCAATCTTACATTTCTAAAGAGGGTGTTGTTTGGTTTGGTACGAGGATCTTTTTAGGATGGTGGGGGGAGGAAGGAGAGGTGGAATAGCTGTGGTGGTGGAGGTGTACCCATCGTACCGGGCGGCACCACAGGCAGCGGTATAATGATGATGTGCCTTGCCTGGGCCCTGCTCGGCTAGTCAGCTGCTCCGTATGTTCAGAACCGCCAGTGCTGTGAGCGACGCCACAGAGTTAGCACATCCTAGTGAAACCGCCGCGACTCGAGGTATTGATTATCCTACCCCCTACTGCTACTACTGCTGCTGCTACTCCTGCTGCCAGCAAGAACACTCTCTCTCCCCTTATTTTCCAGTTCCCCACGTTTTGTCTGTTTACATATAGGAAGAAGTAGTCATCTTCATGGAAAGGGCGAAGCGTGCCATACATGAAGACTTCTTTTCGAGATTGTAGCCTTATGGTGTTGCCATTCAAAAAGGTTACTTAGCCGGAGAAGACCCTGAGCAGTTGTAACTAAGGTGAGTTCTTTTTAGTCTGTTAAGAGGGAATCCTCTTTGGAAGGAAACGATGAGCCCAGAAGCACGCGGGTCGTGTAGGCTGTATAACAACCTTCACCTCATATTTGTCTGTTTTCGGCTGCTGTTGCGCCACCAATTGACAACGCACCTGATATTCACCTGCAGACTGAGTATCGAATGTCAATTGGGAGATAACACTTCACGTATTTTAGTAAGGCTTCATTTGGGCGTAGATGCCTGTCGTGTCTTATGCAAACTCTTCTTTCCCCCAAAGGCAAACCTTCTCGTTGACACCGCCACCAACACCATCAAGGACGTCCTGCCAATGGGCAGAGAGCAGGCCCGTCCACCATACCGTTATCAGTTCTGTTATGGTTAATACTTTTGCCTCTATTATTGTCATGGCTGCATTTATTATTATTTGTTATCTAAAATGCTTTCGCTCTCATGTAAATGAATGACATCTTTTTGGGAGAATTCAGTTTGCGGGTGTGGAAGCGCAACGTCTTGTGTTTGTTGTCGGGTGTAGCAGGGTGCCGGTCAGTGAGGCAAGGTGAAAAGGGTTGCCTGCCGCTCTTGGTATGTTGCCGTATCCTTCCCGGAAGTCAAGGATATAATATCTGCTGCCGCCCGGGCGGGAAGGTCGAGGGCGAGTCTCTCACAGGATGAACACACACAGAGAGAGAGAGAGAGAGAGAGAGAGAGAGAGAGAGAAGGATTAAAACCGATTTAATGTTTGAAGGATTTCTGAAGTTTTAAAGTTCTTGACAAACACCTTGAGGTGGTAGAAGGTGAAATCTGAATGGTGTTCCACTTTTGAAAGTTATGAAGAATCTTTCATTTGTAATGTCATATCAAAAGATTTTGGTTGATTCTGAAAAGATTTCAAGCACTGTGAAAATTAGTTTAAATCTCTCTTCCTTTTTTTTCACTAATAGTGAGTGAATGGCCTTGAAGTAGATTGTTTTTTTTTACTGTGCTGCACAAAGATTTTGGGTTATGCTTTCTCTTCAGGCAAGCTGATTTGAGTAAGGTGAATTAGGAGTCTCAGTATATATAATTGTACACATTTTCTTATATATCACACGTCCATTATATGTCCATTTCTTATATAATCTTTTCTTAAATTTATTGGGATTCTGAATGTCTTAGTTCACGATGTACAGTAGCTTATTGTTAACTTATTCCTACAAAAATCCAGTTTGTATATTTATCATGTTTAACGGATTGACGGCTCTGACCTTGACATTTCATACAGTGTATTATTAGTTGTTGACACTTTTGATCTTTTATGCTGTATTTTCATGTTGCCTAATACGCCTGGCTCTGGGGACGCTTTCCCCTCGTTCCCTTCCACCCCCTTCCCGTCGTGTGGGCTGATTAGGTTTTTATTGCAAGATGGCTGTGTGTAAATTCACGCTTATCTCTCACAAGTTCTTCCCACTTTACCAATGGAAGTGATGCTGTAGAGTCATAAGGTATATTTGTATGAACACATGCTGTTGATTTATTTATAATACATATATATAATATATACATGTATGTATTATATAGACATACATACAGACGGTTATGTTGTATAAGTATTTTAAATTTAATGATTAACCTCATCTCTCTTTAGCCATTGCGCTTGATAATGCATCTGCTTGTTTGAACTTTCATGTTGAGAGAGAGAGAGAGAGAGAGAGAGAGAGAGAGAGAGAGAGAGAGAGAGAGAGAGAGATGCGTGCTTCAGGGTAAACAATGCTTCAGATTGATAGGTGGGTGTTACTCATACAGGCCTTAACTGGGCACGGCAATAACACTTTTCTGTTCCTCAAGATTGCCCAAACACTGCCTTGAGTATCGTCACACACAGGTGGTTTTAACGAAATAGCTAATTGAAAAATAATCCATTTAATGGTTTATATGGGACCGATTTTCATTTGGGTCGTACGTACTTTTTGATGAAAGCTTAACAGACATAAGGAGAGAGAGAGAGAGAGAGAGAGAGAGAGAGAGAGAGAGAGAGAGAGAGAGAGAGAGAGAGTCTGGATAACTCGTTATATGATTTTGAACACAATCCTGTTAATACGATCAGCTTTTTATTCACAGTTTTTTGTTTTCTTTTTTTCGAGCTCGAGATGTGGTCGTAGTTGTGGTTGCTGTGCACACCGCCAACGCCAAGTATCTCAGAGTTCTTCAAATATGCTATTCGACTCCTTCTAATTGTTCGGATTGATTGGTGTTTGATTTCAGTTTTTCTTTCTGTAAAACGAGGAAAATTCTTAGACTTCAATTTGTTTGAAACAGGCTTTAGTGCCAGGAAACAATGCTGTTATTGAGTTTAGCGTTCTTTTGGCTGCTGATGTGTCATGTTTTTCTCTTGAGAATATGACAAGTTTTGCCTTTTTGCAGAGTTATTAGTGATGTGTACAATAACGTGGAAGTAAAGTTTGGATGGCCGGATATTCTGGTTTTGTTGAACTGTAATTAGTGCAAGTGAGAGGGAGGCAGTGCCCCTTCGAGAGGAGCTCTTTACTGAATAAATACTTGGACCTTCGCAGACCTTCTACTACATGAACTAAGCGTTATTTAATCCGTAAAATAGAAAAATTAACCGCCCCCCCCTCGTGGGTAGTTCATTTGGCAGTGTATTTGAGTCGAGAATTTTGTATTCGACAAATGAACCCCATTTCCCTCTTTGAAAGTAAATAAAAAAAAAGAATATACCGATTAACACTGAGAGAAAGAAGGTCGAGGGGTAAAGACTACCGCAGTAATCTTAGTATGGATTATCATTGTAATTACCAAGTAGATGGGAAGAAAATATGAAATTCTTAACCAGTGTGGCAATGTTATCGTCGCTTTTGGAAGACCCGGTATTTGATGATCTCTTCAATTTTAATGAAATCTCTTATCATCTCAAAGCTGACTATAGTATTACCGCATCTGTTCCCGTAAGTAAATAAAAGCAATAATGATAATGTCTGCCATATCCTTACCTGGGCGGTAGGGGAGAGGGGGCTGTTTGTCCCCTTGGACATCCCACTAACATAAGCAGGTCACTACGTTTACCTAGTGCGTTATGTCACTTTAAAACTGTTCAGTAGACCTTACCGTGTTCATAATCAGAGCTTGCAGAAGTAAGCTATCATGTAGATGTTAGAAAACACTCTTGTATTTCACTTTTGTATTTTTCTCCACCCAAAAACTGTGCTTTCTCACTGTGGGCCATAATTGTAGAACATAATGGGTTCCAGTATCTTTAAACCACTAATTTGTTAACGAAATTAACGTCAGAAATGTTCAAAACGCACTAAAAGAATTCAGATCAGCCGAAATTATCTAAAGCACAAGATTTAGATTCACGGGCCTGCACCAAAGGAACCATGACAGAGAACTGCAACGCTTGAATTCCCTGATCCCACTGAGGGAAACTTGAAACAAAAGAATCTGTCAAGTTTCAGCATTATCCACCTACCTACATTCCCAGAAAATAGAGAAAGGCTTTCAAAGTAGGCTAGCTATCATTTCCCACAGTGCACTGGGACTAATATCCGACCAGGATCCCTATCGCATGCACATAAACAAACAACTTAGAGTCCTAGTGGCTGACAACATATATCGATAAATATCTCGGTATCAGTAAATTTTGGGTGGATTGTAGTACGGGTTTTTTTAGTAAGCATATTAAGGACAAAGCAAAAAAAAAATTTTGATGTTGAGAACTGGTATTAAAGTAAAATTGGATCAAGAAATTTGTTGGAACGCAGTTTTTATCAAAACAGTTGAAGGTGCAAGTAAACTGCAAAAGACATACTTGAGGCTAGTAATCACAACATGGAAAAATAAAAGAATAAAAATGTTTATATTGGAATTTACTTCATGACTAGAATGGAATCATTGAAGATTTTACGATAACAGGCCCATGAAATTAATGAAAGCTAAAGGGCGTGGTTTATTGATAAACTGTGGTATGGGCTGCTATCTCATGTGAGTTTGTTTATTGAAATCATATGATCTACACGTGATCCACAAAATAATATCGTGTGATATTCTCTCTCTCTCTCTCTCTCTCTCTCTCTCTCTCTCTCTCTCTCTCTCTCTCTCTCTCTCTCTCTCTCTCTCCAAGAAAGTTCTGGCTTTGCCTGAGCACCACACTGAAATAGCGCTATGCACCGACATCATTTTCCTATTTACTTAATTACTTAAGATGTGGCAAGGTACGATCCATGACTACTGCAACGGTCACTGAAGATTATTTAGCCAACTCACAAGATTTTATGGAAGACAGTCGCTTTAGCTTACGTGTTGAAGTCGCATGTTGGATCTTCGGTATGCAAACATCCAACGAGAATCTGTGGGATAGTCGCTTAGGCTCATATGACGCCACGGCTTGATGATGAATTCATGGGAAAATGTCGACTTACGTATCACCCTGTGAAAGACTATTAAGATTTCGTAATATGTTAACGCTTGATTTAAAATAAATTTAATGGTCTGGGTCTGGGTTTTGATGGCATTGAAATTAGCTAACATATTCATAGTCTTTGTAGAACAAGAAGTAATTAAGTTATTCTATTTTAGTTAAGGCAGTTTCTATGTTCAGTTATTGTTTTTTACATTTCATTGTATTTGCGAGATCATTATAACCCAAAGGGCGCGTTATCAGATATATGTCTTCCATAGTTCTCCAGCATGTACAGTA
>NC_089750.1:31832552-31907552 GCF_040412425.1 Macrobrachium rosenbergii | reverse complement strand
CAGAAAAGGGAAGCATTTTCATATGAAATCATGAGCGCCGGCTTATGCGTTCGTATCCTCATAGATTGTTAACCAAGTATCGTAAATGGCATCCATTGCAGTGTAGGCACATCATATCAGATGACCCTTGTGGCAGTTCTTGAACCTTTGCTATTTTGTGATCTTATTTCATGATGTGGAATTTCAAGGTTTTCATGAGAAGCGTAGTCAGAAGGATTTGGAACTCCAGAAATGAAGAGTTCACTGTTGGGGCCGTTATACCTACATACAGGTCGGGTAAATGGGCGCTTTACATGCCATATACAGTAAATGAGAGATTTAGGTGTGTGTATTTTGTTTCACGCAGAGGCCTTCAAACTGACGGCATCGTTGAAATTCTTGAGGTTAGAAGAGTGTCTATTGGTCATATCACAACAAATATTTACTTAGTTAAATCAACATGAAAGATCCCAAACAACGAATGTGTTGGAAGAGAGACGATCGACGACATTTTAAGAGTAGCAACCGGACCGTAATTATGACTCAGACTGATGAGGCCTTATCAGCATTGCTTTTATTTCAGCAAAAGCAATAAGATCATGGAGTCAGTCTGGAAAAGCTTCGAAATTAACGTGCATGAGACGTACTGGCGAAAACATATTTATCTTAGTCTGTTTTAATGAGAGAAATATATTTTGTTTACAAGAAGTTTCAATATAGACTGAGTATGCATTTACGTAAATTTTGTTAATGATGAAAATAGTTCACTACATGAAATTGTCGTCGGTAATCGTTTCTTCAAAAGAGAAATAATGTCATATTTCCGTTGTACTGTTCTTTTATTACTGTTATTTTAAGACCGTTGTCATTTCATGTCAAAATGTTGCCCACTCCCTTGTTCACTGCTGCTATAATTCAAGTTTCGAAGAAGGGATTTTTGTATTTGTCTTTTGTTTTGTACTTGGGCTCTCACCCCAGCTGCGTGCAATGAAAGAAGTTGGGTGTTATTCCTCCGAACGCTCAATGAATATTTCATTGTTGCTCTTGAGTCTTTGAAGATTCATTTGATCTCGGGATGATGTAATTGTTGTTTCCGTGATCATTTTCATCGTTGTTATTGTTGCCAGTACTTAAATGATTCATCTGTTTTTTTATCAGTAACGAAAATGATGTTAACCACACACAAAACGCGCGTGAAATCACCGGCTCAACAGCTTCCTAAGAGTTCAGTCGATATATTCACCTCCGAAAATGGTTATTTTATTACGTGAGCAAAAAATTAGAACATTTGTGAACAATAATGTAAGCAACTGTTTCTTTCCAGCCAGTCTTAAGGCAAGTCACCTATGGGGTTTTTTGGTTAATGAGACAATTTAAAGCCTATAGAAGAGCATTTCATTTGTTTATGGGCCTTCGTCTGGAAACCAGGATATATAGACGTATTTCTACTGCCATAAATATCCAGTTGCCATCGCAGTTTACAAGAGAAAAAATAGAAAAAGAAAGATATTGCTACATTCTTCTGGTTGCCATGGTCTGCTTACCTCCAGACGGAGGCGTGTGTCTTGTTATATTATTCCGTCTCGTGAGTAACTCAGGCGAACATGAGAAACAAATTGTCTCTTATTTGTTGCCCTAATAATGAATCGGGAGAAGACACGCAAGAGGGCTTCCTGTCCTTCCGCTTCTTCTGCAGGTCACCCCATCCCCGATTGGCAATGTCTTGTAACCTTAGTTTTGATGAGGACAGTAAAATGAAACTAATTGCAGCAGAGGCAGAGGAGTCTGTGTTTCTTAGAATCGGTAATTTATATTTATAAAGACATTATACTGACCCCAGATTGAAGCTGCAATGCTGGTAACTCCGAAGCTTTGGGCTATTCTCGAGAACATTGTAGTCAATAAAGGAAAGCTCTCTGAACCCTGTTTCCTCCATCTTCTGAAAGAGGAGTTACACCCAAAAGCTCAGGTCATGCTCTGACCTGTGACCTGGAGCTTAGTAACATTTTTGACCGAAGGCTCCGATCATTTGATGCTATGATCATTCAGTGAAATGTTTTCATTTCTTCCCATTTCTTTCCACTGAAATTACTTGCAGGTTCGTTGTTTATTTCAGTGCTCCAGAAAGAATTAAAAGCATATACCCTGTACGCCATAAAAGGTGAAATGATAGAATTAATCACTAATAAAATTTTTAAGAAAAGAACAGAACATGAAAGGAGAGCGTTTTTGGAAAAATATTAAAGCTGGAAATAAATTCCAGTATTCTTATCAGTGATAGAAATGGTCCTAAATCAAAATTTAAGCGCGATGGGGATACGTCAGCGGAGTAATGGCAGTAATCACTGATGTGGATCTTGCAGGTTAGAAAGAAGAAGCGAGGAAAAGGTTCCGTAGAGAAAAAGGCACTGCCCTAATATTCCACAGGACGTCATTAATTTTCTTCTTTAAATGGCCTGATCAGCGGAGACGAAAATGACAAAATAAAAAAGAAAGTACTTGATTAAAATCTTGAGCAAGGAAACTGTTACCAAGGCTGGAGGGCGTAATCTCAATGGCCTCGCTGTAAACGGCTGGAAAAGGTTTTGGAAAAGGGTTATGAGGTCGCCGCCAGTCGTAATGCAAATTACTTTTGCACCCGAGATCATCCTGCTGCCACAAGTAACGGGGAAGATACTCCCATACCTGCACGGAGCTTAATTAAGACTGTTTTCAGCATAAGGTGTACTGAGTGAATTGTATCTATCTTATGTATATATGCAAATGATTCTTATATGCTGTCATCAAGTCTTTGCAGTCATAAGGTCTGCTTTTCGTTCGGAAAACTACCGAAATTCACCAGAAGATATTCGTTCATCTCATTTTGTGATTCTTAGTAGAAGTAATTTTTTTTTTAATTAACTACGAGGTCATTAATTAGTGGGGCACCTCGTGAATTCCACCGTCGACCGACTTTGTGAAGAGTCCCCCTAGGTGTCTAGTCGATCTTAGGGCTGTTGGTTTTCCGCCGTGTCTTCTCTAAATTACGAGTTCTGTGTTTAACATTTTCAACTGAATATAATGGCCATACAGCTTTTATGTACCGCTGAATTTGCGTGGCGATGCAGAATCCCCGTGAATGCAAGGCTCATTTAGTTTGTCCTCCACGTGAACGTCTTTCGGGGATGCATCGAGGGTTCGACCGTACGATGAATAAATTTCAGCCAGATTTCGATAATGGTGTGGCATCAGTGTGTAGAGATCCAATATCACACTATACCCATGTGCCAAAAATGACGTACGTGAGGTTATTTATAGTAATAATATTTTTCTTTGTTTTCATAGTTGTAATTTGTTGTTGAACCTTTATCAACAAGTAACAGATGATAATCTAAAGTGGTTCCCACTGTAATATGTTCTGGTAGGTAAGACGCAGTCTCATTTTCATACATAATTGGAAAATGTTGTTCAGTGGTCACACTGATTATTGGTAGCAATGAATTTCTTGTCATATCCTATTTTTCTACGTATTTTTTTAGATTAATTTCTTAACATTCCTACTAAGTAACGTGGTTTCCATTTTCCCCACCTGCTTACACACAGTATTGTGCTCTTATGTGTTTGACTTGTGATATAAGAGTGCAACGTCGATTTTGATTTTTTGTTTTACAGTTTTGTGTTTCCGTTCAAAAGAAGTGACGACGGTGATTAATGATTCCTTAATCTTGAGCTTTCAGTGTACTTTTGCATAAAATATAGGTTTCAAGATCTTGCCCACCTTGAATTAACTTTTAGAATAACGAAATTCCCACTTAACACAACTTCTGTCAAATATTGATACTGTAAAGACGAAATTCCATCAAGGGTTTAAATTTTGATAGGTTAAGTACAAAGTACTTCGAATAGAATTCTGCCTTGTTGGCGATGAATAAACTACCCATCCCATTTAAAATTTCAGAGGTAATGTTCAGTTCTCTTAGGTTTGTAATTGGCTAGCTCTGTTCTTTCTCGTATTGCAAAGAACCGGAAAATATGATGAAAACAATAAAACTAAACAGAAGGATTCATGATGTTTTAAGACAGTATTTAACGCAGGCTTTCTTAAACTCAAGAACATCTGCATCAGTAAATTTGGCAGTAACCATTCCATGGTTTCATACGCCAAGCGGAATGAAATTGAAAGACCTCAGGTATACATTGTAGGCAGTGAGACAAAGTGGTGGGGAAAAGGGTGCTC
The DNA here is from genome assembly GCF_040412425.1 of Macrobrachium rosenbergii. Lineage (NCBI taxonomy): Eukaryota > Metazoa > Arthropoda > Malacostraca > Decapoda > Palaemonidae > Macrobrachium > Macrobrachium rosenbergii. The sequence goes on along the minus strand of NC_089750.1, from coordinate 31,903,357 downwards.
AGTCTCTAACCTCCTTGCGACATCCAGCCTTTGAGTGATGATCGTGAATTAGCTAACATCTCTGTCGTCATGCACTTGCTCTGAGGTACTCTCGGTTTTTTTTTTTTTTTTTTTACTACAACTGCCTGTTAAACTTAGTTGAGGTAGTGTCAAGGATACAGAAGAGGGTCGGGCCATTTTGGTTGATAATTGTTTATTTGGATCGCGTCTTTTCGATATAAGAAGTACAGGAATCACTTCGGAGTTGAGAGGGATATTTTGAAAGAGTTGAATAAGACAAATAACAAATATAAATTTTAATAGATGATATGATGAAAACAACTTTGCTACATTAAAATAAAACAAATTTTTTAAAGCCGTTTTTTATGGTCGTTTTAATGCAGTTTGGAAGCAGTCAGTCTGTAGATAAAAGAGAAAACTGAGGATTATTGCCAGCAAAGAGCAGAATATTAGACATCGGAGCAGGGGAGGGCGCCATATGTAGAAACTGTTTTGGTGATCATTGTCTCTTCCAAAGCAACCCAGTTTGATTTCTATTTAATATTATAAAACCATTCAAATGGATAAAGGTTATGAACTGGATTTATATTTCAGTATTGCCCTGCATGTGGAGTGTAGATTCCTGCCGCAGGTCGTGAAACTATAACGGAATATTGCCTTGTATTACGATACTTGTTCCTTAAAAATGTTAGCTTCTTCCCTATATCGCATATGATCTTTCTCTTTAAGTGAATGCTGTGTGCTGTGCATAAAATTTGATGCCACGTCGCTCCGCAATAGTGGATTTACTAATAATGTCAGAATCAAGAATATAATGCGCGTGATTGTATGTCATTCTGTTCATTTCATATTTGGCTCTTCTTTGGATTTGTCCTGTCTTCAGTCTCTTGTCTTCTTTCTTCTTATCCTTCTGAGGCTTTCTTAGTCACTTATCTCACTCAACAGTTGTGTCGTTTCTAGTTCACTTTCAATGAATCATTCTTCTTTAGCTGAGGTTTTGTGAAAGTTGAGTCTAGTACGTCAGAGTGGAGGGAAAAGACAAAAACAATAAATTAACCACTTACAGGAAAATGTGTAAAAAAAAATATACTATAGACAAAAAAAGTCCAGATCATATACGCAGTTACTGAGAAAAAAAAATCAACCATTGCGCATATAGAAAGAAACAATAAATCATCTACTATATTATCCTGGTAGTGGGACATTGCCGCCGGCTTCTGTGAAGAAAAATCATCTCGATAGCTCTTGACTTTTTGATGAAGATGACGGATGGATTATCCCTAAGGGTCTTGGGTGACTTCCGCGGCACATAATGGCATCATATCTCTCCGTTTCCTGTAGACGGCTCTCATTTGCTTGAACATTTATATTCCCCTGACAAATCTGCATGTTTCTCTTCATACACATATTATATATATATATATATATATATATATATATATATATATATATATATATATATATATATATATATATATATATATATATATACATATATATATATATATATATATATATATATATATATATATATATATATATATATATATAATGTGTGGGTGTGGGGTTGCTGGTTATTTTAAAGGAAAGGAAAGATGTTTTGACACGGACTACAATAGAAATTTTTCCTTCTCTGTACACTAGTCAGCACATGCTAGGTCATGGCAGTCCTCTTTTCAGCTAGAAGTGAAACTGTTTTGAGTTTCGTTTTCCCAACTTTATTTGTAAAAGGACATGACAAAGCATTAGTTTTCAAAAATAGGCTTTCTTTGAAAATACATGTTATGTCTTCCTAAATACATTTTTTTATTTTATGCAAAGGCTACCAAGGTGGCCAGTGTGACAAATGTTGCTGGCCCGTGGAATGACAGAAAGGGAATTATTGTTCACTGTAACGTGAAACTCACCTCTTCAACTGAAGCCGATAAATGGACTCGGAAATTCCGGAATAGGGCGGGACTGCCATATTTCGAAATGAAATGAATGAACAGTCGACCCAGCTAGTCTGTGGCTATTGTTCGTAATTCCGTCCAACAGCAGTATCAGTGACGGCATATACTTTAGTTTTCACTTTGAGAGTTTTGTGAAGCTCGACAGGTACAGTTAGGCCGAGCGGTGAAAGGGCCAATGTCCAACGTCGTAAATAAGGAGGAATTAGGCTCATGAATGTGAAGATGCAACTCAGTAAGTAGAGGAGAAGCACTTGCTACTCAAAATACACATCCAAAGTCCTCCGGCCGAGACACCCAAATTGGTATGCTTCCAAGATCCGCTTCAGTTTACCTCTCAAAAAGGAAACACTAAAGGGTCTGATTGGTTTCTTTAAGCTAAATATTGTATGAATCAGGGATACGGAATTGATCGTTGATCGAAGGTTGCAAGGCCGATTAAGAGAGAATGTCATTAAATCTGCCGAAACGATAAGGACCTCCAATGACACTTGACACGTTAACGTGGTTACTACATAGATGATCCGGATTCCAAAGTTATTACTATTTTAGATTTATGACAAAGAATGCAGACGCGCGCATATATATATATATATATATATATATATATATATATATATATATATATATATATATATATATATATATATATATATATATATATATATATATATATATATATATATATATATGTGTGTGTGTGTGTGTATGTGTATGTATGTATAACTGAATCACGAAAATATGGAACGTGATGTAATATATATATATATATATATATATATATATATATATATATATATATATATATATATATATATATATATATATATATATAATGTGTGTGTGTGTGTATTATTTGGATCCCTGTATTAACAAAATGTTCAAGAATGACCTTAAACATAAAATCACTGACTTAATTACTAATTAGTTACCTTCTCGTGCAAAATACTTTCAGTGTTTTGTGCTAGTGTTTGCATGCCAGAGCATTGCACGTACATATGGTGTCCTTCCCTCACTTCTCGTATCATCTATCACAAAAAATTTTAAACACTCTCAACGACATAACTAAAGTATAGTACATTCTCAATTGCACTCCATATTGCATGTCTGTCGCCTCTTTCATGAGCATTTTTTTAGGTCTGTGCGTGCCTCATACTTCAAAATCCTATCATATACCTCCCTTCGTATACTGTGTATCCTTCTGCCTCATATCGCCGTGACTTTCATGCTTTGCACCAATCGTTCATCTCTCTCATTCTTTCGTTACTTTTCCCCGCAACCCATCGCTTGTAATTCCTTCAACTTTGTTCTTCATTGGAGGGTGGGTAGAGCTTTCGGCTAGCACGCTCTTGGCCCAGCGTTCGACTCTCTGACCGGCCAATGAAGAATTATAGGAATTTATTTCTGGTGATAGAAATTCATTTCTCGCTATAATGTGGTTCGGATTCCACAATAAGCTGTAGGCCCCGTTGCTAGGTAACCAGTTGGTTCTTAGCCACGTAAAATAAATCTAATCCTTCGGGCCAGCCCTAGGAGAGCTGTTAATCAGTTCAGTGGTCTGGTTAAACTAAGATGTACTTAACTTTAGGTCTCTCTCTTTCGTTAAAGGTTGAATTGCCCTCCTTATATATTTTCGTTTCTCCCACAAGCGTCCAGAAATTCACGCTAAACCTGTCCACATTTGCCTCATTCAGCTCTGCTTACCCTTTGCCCTGCACGGTGAACAAGTGTTCAAAGGAATCGCTCCATCGACCCGAGACTGCATTCATCCACTTCAGACAGCATCTCTCCCTTTTTGTTTTTTTTTTTTCCATTTTCTCAGTAACCTTCTTCTCTGTTTGCATCCCTGTGGAACACTATTTTCCCTGAAGGTTTTGCTCACCTTGTCCCTTTTATTTTTATTGCTTGCCTTTTTTCTCCCTCACTTTCTTCTTGATTACCCTGCCCACCCTTCTGTATGCCTGTACTCATCTTCTGTCATACAGCTGCATCTCAACGTAGTTCTGCGTAAAGAATTAATTTTCTTAGAATTTTTTTGTTCACAATGAAAATCTGTTTCGAAGTGCCATAAAAGTCTTGTGTTTGAACCCTGTCAAGGCAGGTGCAAATCCGATACAATTTTTTTTTTTTTATGTGGACTGATATTTTGAGTGCAATACTCTTGACACTATTGACAGCCTGTCAAACACATGTAGCCACGTGTGCACACTAATTATTAAACTACCAGGCTGGAGATGAGTTTTTTTTTTTTTTTCAAGTACAGTAGCTGAATTATGCAGGGATATGTATGCACCGGGTGGAAATGATGGCTACCCTAGCGAATTCCCTTTAAGTGAAGATTAATTGAAAATACAGTGATATATACGGTACATATATATATATATATATATATATATATATATATATATATATATATATATATATATATATATATATATATCCAGTTTGAATGAGGTCCTGTTAGTAATTCTACTAATGCACAGAACAGTTATTTTGTGATAGTTATATATATTTTTTTATTTATCATGTATGTATGTTTGCATGCTCATTTACATGCATACATCCATACATACATGCATAAAAAAAAAAAAACTGATATATATTAACTTGGACGGAGGAACAAAATGATGTTCTGTGCATTAGTAGAATTACTAACAGGACATATATATATATATATATATATATATATATATATATATATATATATATATATATATATATATATATATATATATATATATATATCACTGAATAAATACTCCATTAGATACCATCCAGTTTGAATGAGGTCCTGTTAGTAATTCTACTAATGCACAGAACAGTTGTGTTTGTGATAAAGTTATATATATTTTTTTTATTTATGCATGTATGTATGGATTTGTGTATGTAAATGAGCATGCATACATACATACAGACAATAAAGAAAATAAGTAATCGGGCAAGGACTGAGCGGGCTTCATGAAATGGTAAAACCTTGGACGGAGGAACGTTGGGACTGTTTGAAGTGACGCGTACCCGAATGATCGTTTCTGCAGAGGACGTTAAGCAATACTGAGATTAGGTCATGTCAGCATTTCCTCTTTAGGCTTATTATAAGTGTCATTCACAGCCTTCCCACATCTGTATTCATGGTAGAAACACACGCTTACATGCATGTGTAAGGTCTCGCAAATTTCATACATTCAAACATAATCCTATACACACATATTAAGTGCGTTTGAAACTTAGTAAATGTGTTTGAAGTGCATACGTGCGTAAACACGCCATACACATGCGTTATATTTATTCGCCCGTACTCGACTATACATCATCATCTACTTTTGAGTCCATAAAAAATGTACTGAAGTAGTAGACACGTGTAGCAATCAATGATACATGCATCAAACACGTACAGAAAAAACTTCCTAAAAGCCGTCCTCCATGTATTTGTATTTACGTGAACTGTGCATACGCACATACAAATGCTCAGCTTCTTCTTCCACTACATCCATGTGCAGTGAGAGAGAGGTTTATGAAGTGAGAATGACACCACCGGGACCAGCGCAGAGGAACAGATGGGAAGGTGTGGGCTCTCCTCTTTCACGTAGGGATGCAATCTGTCTTGGCGAGCGAGCGCTGGGGGAGATCCTGAGAAGTGTTATGCAGGAGAGAGAGAGAGAGAGAGAGAGAGAGAGAGAGAGAGAGAGAGAGAGAGAGAGAAGTCTCATGGGAATTCACCGGTTAAAAAGATAGATGGATGCCTAGACAAGGAAACATTCAAAAGACTCCTCTTCGGCATAGAATTGGTCTTGAATAGAGAGAGAGAGAGAGAGAGGGGGGGATTTATTTCCATCTTGTCAGCCTATATTTCTTATTTCTATAAAGATTAGAGAGCCATTGGTTTTTATGTAATATTTCTCTCTCTCTCTCTCTCTCTCTCTCTCTCTCTCTCTCTCTCTCTCTCTCTCTCTCTCTCTCATAAAGTATCAGCTAATTACAAATTCTTCAAAGCCAAATTGTTTTTTGTGTGCAAGAGTATTTGGAAATGTCAATAGCTCAAACAGAGCAGACTTTCTAGTTTTCTGTAAAAGAAAAGCATTGTACCTGCTTTGTCCATCCGTCTGCATTTTATTCTGTCCGCACTTTGTTCTCTCCGCCCTCAGGTCTTAAAAATTGCTAAGGCTAGAGGGCTGCACATTGGTATGTTGATCATCCACCCTCCAATCATCAAACACCTCAGTACTTTTTATTGTATTTATGGTTAAAGTTAGCCATAATCGTGCTTCTGGCAACGACATAGGATAGGCCACTATCGGGCTATGGTCAAAGTTTCATGGTCCTCTGCTCATACAGCATTATGCTGAGACCACCAAAAGATTGATCTATTTTCGGTGGCCTTTATTATACGCTGTAGCGGCTGTACAGAAAACTCGATTGCGCCGAGGAGACTTCGGCTCATTTTTTACTATTTATGTTTGCGTTGAGCGCATGTTCATTGCAAGCTTTTTTTTCCACCACCGTTTACCAGTTACTGTACTGTAAACATTTATAAAAGTCTGTTATTTTTTTTATTTCATGCTAATAAAATATCCAATATTTATGTGTAGTGCACCACGCCCTTTACAGATTAGTCAGATATCCCTTTAGTTTAGAATCATGTATGTCTTAATGTCCTTCTGAGTCGATAAAGTCTGTGCGGTAACGTGTTCGTGCTTCTCCGACGGAATACTATAACTTTGTGCTGTGGGCAAATTGTTGACGAGATTTGTTTAATATATATATATATATATATATATATCTTTTTACTTGTTCTCTGTCAGAATTTGATGTCTTATTTATGTACAGATGGGGCAGCTTCCAGAGGCTCTTCTCTGTTGCATCTGTGTGACCTCCGTTATGTCTTTCCATTTGTGGTTACTTCCAGGGCAGCTACTACACTATACATTTTATCGATAGAGAATTTATCCTTTACTAAACGGAAATGCAGAGATGATGATAACCCTCCAATCTTCTCTCTGTGACTCTGAAACATTTTTCAAGTGCTCAGTTAACTTAATGGCACAGTAGTTCTCATACTCAAAGATGTCCCTTTACCATTATGAGGATGGCCCGTTGGACTCGACAAGTTCTCTTATATATCATTTGAAACTTCAGCCGGTCCTTCTGTTCAGCCATTCTTCATCTTCCTCATTGCGAGTCGTTCATGTGTCTGCATATGTAACAATGGCCTTTCTGATTTGTCTACTCTACTGCACCCGCACTTCTCACGCGCATTGAGACATCAGTCGCCCCTCGAGCTGTTCACGCCACCCTAATACCTGATAGTGTGCATTGTATATTGGTCCCTAATTTATTGAGTAAGTAGACAGGGAAGAAGTAAAATTGAATTTACCGCAAATATTACCTTTGTGGTAAGTAGGAAATCTTAGTTTACTGGTTTTATATCATTCGTTATCATTATCAGAATTGCATATTTTTCTTTTGTGTAATGGTATTAGGTCTTCAAGGAGCTCAATTTCTTTTGTTCGTATATTTATTATTATAATAGCCGAGATGTTCTGATGAAAGTTGATGAAAATTCACACAATTATACGAGGGTGACTGAATATACTGTAAACTTTGAAAATTATATTGACGTAGGTCAGGTGATGTGGCCGCCATATTGGATTTTGCTGAAAAGATCTAACTCCCCAGAACAGCGAATGAAACTTCGCCATATTCAGCGTATAATATAATGGAAATTCGCCATATTCAGCGTATATCGTCTACACATGCTAGAAAATGAGAGTTGTTAACTTGAATTGAATCGGAAGACATAATAAGCCAGGTTTATTTAGAGTTTGTAAAAAAAAAGTTTTATATTGTTTTTAGAATATTATTCTACTTTTTTACAGATATGAAATGTATGTCTGTATGATACAGGTCTTGTATGAAACTTAATTTTTTCTGTGTGTATATATATATATATATATATATATATATATATATACATACATACTTTTTTATGTATATATGTGTATATATATTTATATAACATATATATACATATATATATATATATATATATATATATATATATATATATATATATATATATATATATATATATATATAATTACTGGTAACAGTCGCAGTGGTCTCTTAACCTATCGACTTCGTCGATTTTTTTAATACGAGTATCACCACAAACCTGTATCTGAGCTGGAAATAAACGAAGAAGCATTCGATCTCTGGCACAGGGGTTCCATTGAGAATGCTACACCACACCATGCCACAGACAGACACAAATCTGGCTGAGCTCATACATACATCTGTCGAATACAGATACATTTTACCAGAGCTGCCTAGATTCTACTATATGCATCAGCATATCATGGCAGTGAGTTTTCCATTATGCCATCAACTGAAATATAAGTTAACATATACACTGCTGTACTGTAGATAGCCTAGATATTCCTAGTTAATTCAAGTTCTGTACTAGAGTCAAAATCAACACATCACCATGATAGGTGTGTCAAGTTTGTGACAAATGGCTGCTTATTATAGTTTTGTCACTAGTTCTCACTTCAGTTTTGATACTTCGAAATGTAAAGCCACAAATACTCCCTAGTATCGAATTCGCTTTACCTTGGGAATAACGTAACCTACACCCAACGGGAATTTTATATATATAAGTTCATCTGCCTTGACCAGGATTCGTACTCTAGTTTTGACATGGAGGTTACAGTGACTTATCCCCCTCGATGTGGGACCACCTTGACGTGGTGAGGGGGCTCTTGAACCCCAGGAATTTGCTCCCGGGTTTGAGGCCAGGAGTCTCATATATGATTATATATTTGTTAGGATTAATTTTTGTGGAATTTTCCACTTTTGCTAAAATTTATTGGACCTGATGAATAGGAAAAGATATCATAGCTGGGATTGGGTTTATATCCAAATCTAAAGTGTGAAAACTGTGGTAGGACCATCAGCTTCCCTATAATGTTCGGACCTGAGAGTTATCACATTGATAGCTCAAAGGCGGAACTATTCTTTAGGGCTAGACCACGGATTCCAGGGGGGTCTGGTTCTGGGGATAGGACTCTCGGCATTCTATCCGGTTTGCCCATAATATGATTAGGGTGGGGATGATTGTATTTTTGTAATACTTTCAGTCCTAGCAAGTGGGTTTGACTTACACTTGGGCCACTCTAATCATGTTGTGCCATCCCCTGTGGGGTAGGGTAGGGGGCGGACATTTGGGAGTTGGTTCTCATTTGTGCCATTGGTGGAAGAATAAACTCCATGAAAGGCTGATGATATCTTTCTAAGGTTTTCAGGTTTGTTTATTATTATTTTTTTTATACTTAAATCTTTATGAATAGCAGTTGTAAGGATTCAAGTACCCGAGGGCCCTTTGATGGTACTGCCTCGGCACAGTTGACGACCACTGAAACCGCCTCTGACATCCTTTGTCTAGAGAAATCTAAAAAAATTCTTAATGTAATTACACTGGAACCATATGCTCCAGTACAGAGCAAACCAAAAAAAAGCAAATATCGTCTTGACCCAACCTTGACTCACTTCTACTCCCTCTTCGGGAATGGAACTTGGTCAAGGTTTCTAACCTTAGAAACTGACCAAGAAATATCAGCACTCAAGTTGGAAAATTATTTGTTGAGCAGACACTCTACGACTGAAATGTCGTTTAGACAGGTAAAAGAAAAGACTTGGCTTATAGAAGCCGCAACAGAAAGTCAGTCTGAAAATTGTTTATCAATAAAAAACATAGATAACATAAATATAAAAAAAAAACATGATACTATGAACAGTATTCATGGTACCATTGTACTTCCTGAGAATAGTAACGAGCCAGTTGAAAAGAATATATATACTATTAGATTCGCTTAAAAAGAGATACCCAAAAGTACAGGATTGTGAACTACATGATCTGCCACGTAAAATGGTGAATAAACAATTATTAAAAATCGCAAAAATAAATTTTGAAGGTCAAGATCTACCTCAGAAAAAAAAAGTTTTAGACCAAACCAGAGAAGTAAGACCATACGTCCCAAAGCCGCTACAGTGCAATAATTGTAGTAAATATGGACACGTGAAAAAATATTGTCGAAATGAGCCTGTGTGCGCGTATTGTGGATCTGAAGAACATGCCACACAATGGAAGTGCAGCGAACCAAAATGTATAAACTGAGGGCAAGACCATCATGCAAGATCCAAAGAATGTATGTACTATGTATAAAATTCAGAGTTAAAAATATTACAAGAAAGAACTGGAATGTCTGTAAAAGAAGCTAAATTAGAATTGAAAGTGAGAGGAATTCAAGTTCCGTCTAAGGAACGTACATATTCTTCAATAAGAAGAACCAATAATGAAACAAAAATGCATACAAATAGAATTAAGGGAGCACAGAAAAGTAAATCTCAAGAAGAAATTAATGCTTTGGAAATAAAAACTAAAAAGTTAAAGAATAAAGAAACAGGTACAAATGGGATATATAATATTTTATCCAATTCATTTGAAATATTAATGCAAATAAGAAGACAGGAGGATGCTACTACAGAAGTAACAGAGGAGGGTCGTGATGGACTGGAAATTAAAGATAAAAAAAAATGCCTTCGGAGAGAACACCACCCAAAACGAAGAAACCAACTATTGTTAGAGAAGCATCTGTCAAACCAAAGATAAAGGATATGAAGAAATAGCAAAAACAAAAGCAAGCTAAGAATATATCTTTATCTGCTAAAATAATAGTAAAGCCCATGAAGACAGATTTCCAAAACACTGAAGAAGTGAAAGAGAACCACACCATAGATAACAATGATTATGCCAAGGGAGAAGAGATGACTCCATCTCCAGTAACTGGTACAGGAACAGATGAAAAAAAGAAATATACATGATAATACTTGTGGATGTAATGATTGTTTGATTGAATTATGCAGTAATAACAAAAGCATAACAAAAAACGGTGTAACAAACATTATAAGAAATTTTGTGAAATATAGAAAAAAAGAAACCACGGATCTGAGTACCCATGAAAAAGGTTGCATGTGCATTGAGCACTTAGTATAATATAAAGAAAAACAAATGAATGTCATGAGTAAATTATTAGAAAAAATCCAAGTTGATAATACAAAAAAGAAAGTAAAACTCGACCACTATAACATAATATTTTCAATAGCTATATCATGCAGTGGAACGTAAATGGTCTGCAGACCAGATTACGCCTAGGAGAAATACAAAGATTACTAAAAGATTACGAACCAATGATATTATGTTTACAACATGTCAACAAAACAATAGGTGAAAATACTTCAGCATCTACATCTAGAGAGGGAGAAGGAAATTTAGGCACTGCTATATATGTACATAACGAAGTATGTTATGACAAAGTACCTGTAAACTTTACTGATTTGCAAAAATCGAGTATTAGAATACGAATAAAGAACGATAATTTTGTAATTTATAATTTATACAACCAATCTAATAAAAATTACGACTTTGACAAATTTAAAAAATTACTTAATAATGCCAAGGAACCTACATTAATAGTAGGTGTTTTTAATGCTCACAACCCGATGTTGGACTGTAATTGTACAGACTCAAATAGAGCAGGAAGTAAAATAGAAGAATTCATAGATTCATATGACATGTGCTGTATAAATGATAATGAAATCAGCACATATTTTTCTAAAACACATGGAACATTTTCCTCAACTGACTTAACTCTATGTACAACAAACATAGTAGTCAGATTGGATTGGAATATAGTTGACGATTTGCATACAAGTGATCATTTCCCAATATTAATTTCATTATTACAAAATAATCCCGCCGAGCATGTCCCTCAATATAACATTTATAAAGCAGACTGGGATATTTAAAATACCATAGTGAAACTAATAAATTTCTTGCTGATTTCATTAAAAATGCTGCTGATAAAGCAATACCAAATTCAAAATCTCATCCAACAAAGCACAAAGTCCCATGGTGGTCTGAAAAACTAACAGAATTTATAAAAATAAAACACCAAATTGAAAGATGATTAGATAATTTTAAGAGAAAGTTCAGTAAAATAAACAAAACATTACCGATATTAGAAGGAACTTTACAAAAAAATTACTATATTTTTATTAGAAATTGAGACATTAAAACCTCTATATAACAAATATATGCAAAATTTAAAAGTGAAGTAATTCAAGGAAGAATCATTTCATGGAGGAAATATTTACCATATCTCTCTAATAATACTCCCCTACAAAAAATATGGGAAAAATTCAGGAAAATAAATGGCACCCATGTTAAACCACCTAGACATGCCGTAATAGCCGTAATAAGAGATGGGAAAAGAATGCTTGATCCAAAAGAAATAAGTAATGTAATAGGAGAAAATTTAGCAAAAGTAGTGACAAAAATTTAGATGAGCATTTCCACACCAAGAAAAATAGTATAGAATTAACAACAATAAATTTTGAAACAATAGAAGATATATATTATAATAGAAAATTTAATATGGAAGAGTTGGAATTTGCTCTTTTGAACAGCAATAAATCTGCCCTTGAAGATGACAGTATTTGTTTTGAAATGATCCGCCATTTAGCACCTTTGGCAAAGACATCCTTATTAGAGTTTTATAACCACTTATGGCCTCGAAATTTATTTCCTGATGAATGGTGTAAAGCCATAATTATTCATATTCCCAAACCTGGAAAAGGTCCCAGTAATGTAAACAATTACAGACCAATTTCTTTAACAAGTTGTTTATGCAAATTACTAGAAAAAATGGTAAATGCTCGACTGACATGGCACATTCGAGAAAATAAAATTTTGACTCCCACTCAATTTGGGTCACAATGTAACAGATCGACACTGGATTCTCTGACTAACTTGGAAGACCACATACGAAGAGGATTTGAACGAAAACAAATTACTATAGCCGTCTGTTTTGACATTGAAAAGGCATATGATACTACATGGAGGTATGCAATATTAAAAACGTTACATAACAACAGCATCCGTGGACATTTGCCTAGGTTTATACAAAACTTTCTGACAAAACGCACTTTGCCAGTGAGAATTGATGATGTATTGTCAAATACATTTCCACTTGAAAATCGTTTTCCACGAGGAAGCGTCCTTAGTGGCACACTGTTTACTTTAGCAATAAATTATATCAGCAATAATCTACCAATCGGAATTAAAAGTAACTTGTATATGAATGATTTTGCCATATATTATTCAGCATCTCGCATGAAGCTTGCGGAGCGAATCATTAAGAAAACTATAATAAAAATAGATGAATGGCCTCATCTGTAGGCTTCAAATTTTCAATACAAAAGACTCAAGCAGTAATGTTTTATAAGAATAAAATGTGGAAAAAAGGTGAAGAAATAGATTTAAAAATCAGAAATCATTCCATACCAATTGGCCAGACAGCAAAATCTTTTGGATTAGTATTTTATATTCACTTGAACTGGAAAGCCCCCTTAACATACATGAAATCAAAATGTAAATGAGCATTAAACCTAATTAAAAAACTAGCAAACACTACTAGGGGAGCCGATAGACATACCTTTACTGTACTGTATAAAGCAACAGTGCTGTCTGTCATTGATTATGGAAGCGAAATATATGGCTCGACATCAGACGCCTTAGAATATTTTCAGGAGCTTTTCGATCATCACCAATGTCTTCTTTACAAGTTGAATGTGATGAGCTACCTCTCTCCCTCTCTCAATAGAGAGAGAGAGAGAGCTAGTAACAATGGGGAGTGCTCTGAGATTTCGGACAAATAATTCTCCAACCAAAAAATTATTTGGATTAAGAGATGTGTTTATAAACAATCATCCACCTCCTTTCTCAACTAGAGCTAGAAGATTGTTTGAGTCGCTAAATATTATAAATATACAATTACTTTTAATAGTAAAATTACCTCCTCCTTGGACAATGAATAAAATGGGAATTTGTACACACTTAAAATATTTATCAAAAAGTTATTCATATACCCCAGAACACCACAGACAACATACAGTAGAACACATAATCCGAAAAGGTCCACATTACGACGGATCTAAGTCACAATATGGAGTGGGATATGCTGCAGTATCCCCAGACAAAACGTATCAGTTCTCTCTACCAGATAATGCCTCGGTATTTACAGCTGAGTTATGTGCAATAGCATCAGCCATAAAAATAATTAAAGAAGCCTCATGTAATAATTTTGTGATTTATAGCGACTCCAGAAGCGCTATAGAACCCATTCAAAGCTATAATCCAAAAAATAATATTGTACAACAAATTAAGTTTTCACTCCATAAATTGTATAATGATATTGAAATATGTTGGATCCCTGCCCACGTAAGGATTAAAGGAAATGAAGAGGCTGATAAAGCAGCTAAATTTAGAAGCAGTCCACATGACAAGAGCAAATGTAGACATCCCTATTAGTGACTATATAAGACATATATAAAAACAATCAATGTAGGTAAATGGCAAAATATATGGAATGAAGAACCTGAAATTAATAAATTAAAACAGATAAAATCCAATGTTGGAAAATGGAGTTCATCATATAAGAGAAAGAGACACACAAGTAATTCTGACACGTCTTCGAATAGGCCATACTCGTCTGACATATGGACACTTAATGAACAGTCCATGTGGCCCCCTCCTCCCAAATTCCCAGATTGCAAAATGTCCAAAATGTAACCTGCAGCGATTATCAAATTTTGGAAATAGATCAATGAAGGAAATTTTCTCAGAATCTCCTATATTTTTAGTAATGCAAATTTTAATGTTCATGAGGAGCTGTGATTTAATTGATAAAATATAAAAAGTAAATAATGGAAATACGAAAACCCTTAGGCGTCTAATGAGTTTTAAAACAAGTAAATTTTGAAATTTTACTTATTTTAAATTTTAATATACCTTTTTATTGAGTATATATGTATGGAAACATGAATATAAATGTATTTATTATGTGAGTGTGGTCCACTATGAGAGCGTGTGCCTTTGTGCAGTTTTTCACTTCATTTGCATTCATTCATCACCATACCGAATGACCAATTTGGTCCCAGTGCTAGGCTTCTACCCCACAGTAGGCCTGTCATTTCATCCAAATCCTAAGGCCAGCCCTATGAGAGCTGATAGTCAGCTTAGTGGTCTGGTTAAACTGTTTTAATAATAAATAAATAAATACAGTGACTTATCCAGTGAGTTATCATCAAGAGAGATGTAAGTTTATTTGCTTATTCCTGTTGAAGTCGAGGTCTGTACTTCGAATCAAAATCAAATCATTCCACCAGAATGTTTGGTCATGACAAATGGCCAAGAACCAGTAAGGTTGAATGTACTTGGCAAAAGAGTTAAACAAGTGGCACTTTGTTGATATACTGTAGCTGGATAGATACATTAAATGTGCATTGTGATATGGAGACCAAGTATAGAACTGGGTGAGCAAAGAGAGCGTGTAGTGAAGTGAAATGTTGATTAAAATCTTGGAATTTATCATTACACTGTAGAAAATAGTTGTTTTGTGCTCCCCGGAAAGACAATGCAAATACCACAAGGTGTTTGGATAATGACAGTAATCACAAGGGTAGAGATTTCAGTGTGCTCCCTCATTTTAATTATCTGTTACCCGTCATTTCAGCATTGGAAATTGTTTTTCAAAGTTATATACTTCATACATCTTATTTCATTTAAAATCAGCATTAATGTTGTTGTTATTGTTTTTTTTTCTGTACAATCATTTTGCATAAGACGGATAACAGGTTTTCTCTTAACAAGAATATGAGACTCATTGAGAAAATAGGGAACAGAACAAATATTTGAACTTTGACTGAGATAAGCTTGTGGAAACGACAAGAGATTAGAAAATAAAAAAGATGGTAGGGAAGGAATCGGACTGTTATCCAATAACTGTAGGTAACAGTCAAACAGGAACTTCGAATATGGTATTGGAGTACCTTAGTGTGTTTGTATATGATGAGGTCTCGTCTTGGAGATATTCTTTCCTTCGAACTGTCTTTACATCCTTCTGCTTTATTTGTTACTTGGTGGACAAAGCTCATTCAAAACAGGTCTCCAAGGCTAGGATACGTAAAAACTCTGTTCTTGACCCGTGGTTGGAAGAAAAACAATACGACGTTCGTGACTTCTTTCTTCGTTCGCGATTTCTTTCCGGTACAAACACTAGTATGCTAAGGTGCTCAAGAGCTGGCAGAATGACCTGGATTTTGAAAGTTTCAAATTTTGTATCAACGTTCGTTTGATAGAGGGACTTTTTTTTTCCGAGTACTTCAGTGGTTGGGTGTCTGCGTCAGTGCTGATAGAGATTCTGACCTCATCGTGGAAATCAGAAATGGACTACTGTAACGATGAGTGAGGGCAACCGAAATGCAAAAGCGAAAGTAAAACCTGGCTGAACGCCCTCGGACAAACTAACTCCCGCTGACAACTCGATCCCAGTGTCATTTAGCTCATATGCTGATGGGGAAGAATGTTGGGATTAGAATCTGAAGTGTAAACTCATTACTATTCACAACTTCATTTTCTTTTAAGAGTAGAATAATGATTTCTTAAGCTCATTCTACGAAGTTTATCGAGTACTTGCCAGCTTTTGCTTATACAGTTGAGTAATCATTGAGCACCAGTATGATATTTACCAAAGATAATGATTTTGTTTTGTCAGTATTATATACCAATACTTCTTAGGAAGTTGGGCTGATTTGTACGCAAATTAGGACGCACCTGATGTATTCATGTGTAGCTCGTTCATTCACAGACTACACAAATAGTTCAGGGAGAAGAATGAATAAAAGGCCTCTTTTACGACGGTTCCTAACGTGCTGAAATCAAGTCAGTTGTGGCTCTGTAGCTTCTGCCCTCTCTCTCTTTTCTCCGTTGAATCTCCTGTAAATTTTTTTTTATTGTGGTAACAATGTGCCAGGGTTGCTGTGCCGAGGTGAATAATCTGCGGAATGGCATCTCGAGAGTTTTTCAGTTATTTTTTTCAAGCTTCAGGCATTCTCAGTGAACTCGAATTTCTTCTGATTCTTGTAATTTCCATCTTTCAAGAGGTGACTCACTCTCTCTCTCTAGAGCTTTTCTTGGGGCTGTATGCTACAGGCTGTGTGGGAATGAAATAATGTTGTTATAGAAACTTCCTTGTGATAGAATATCCAAATAAGAAGTAGAGGGAATAGTAAAACAAAGAGAAGAAAGAAGAATTTGGCTGACGATGATTGCAAATACAATAATAAGTAAATGGTTAAGTAGTAATAGAAATAGAATTTAATAACAATTAAATGCTTAACACATGTACAGAGATAGTTAAGAAAACATTCAAGCCCTACTGAAAAACCATAACACTGCCTGAAATAATGTTTCGCAGCTATATACGGGATGGAACAAAAAGTCTGTGCACTGAGCATTGAGATATTGTGGTACCACAACAGATTAATGATGTTAACCGTGCAACCATGGTATCAAAAACTAGCTGCAGAGGAAAATAAGAATGATGGTTAAAATTGCTTACTGACTGATGCAATGAATAAATATCTTCCGGTCGTAATGTAAATTAAACTTAAACCGTTTTAAGGTTAAAAAAAAGTGATTCAGGTAGTTTGGTTTCGAAGATAAGGGTCACAGGATGAGGCAGGTATTTGAGGGGAACTTGCAGTCAACGCTGGGTAGAATGCTCAGCTTGATGTAGTAGAATACTTCGATATAATATCTGTAGCTATTTTCCTGCATCAGATGGTAAATGTGTAAATATTGCAAAAAATAATTATCGAGTCACAGCTGACTTTACAGGTATTCTCAAATACTTAGCACCGGCAAGTACAGTGTTATCCGTGTTTAGTGAATGAATGTACAGTATAGTGAGATCTTGCCCTGTGAGTATTTGTCATTCTACTCCTGGTCTCTTTCACAGCTACATCATTGTGCATCATATGAAAACGATTAACAACAGGAAAGAAATGGCATATAAATATACAGTGCTGTTTTACTTTGAAGGCCAACATTCATGTTGCCGGTAAAGCGTTTAGACTACAGTGATCCATGAATGTTGTCCCTTAGAACAACAAACATGGTAGGTCTGGCCTCGATAAAACTCTGTCAACAATACCTCTTCACTACCATTCTGGTCAGAATATCTGCGTATCTTCCAGTACATGAACTGAAATTCCAGATTTCATTCATGACATCAGAGTGGACTGAAAGACAGCATCCACACACACACACACACACACACACACACTTACATACATATATACGTGTGTGTGTATACATATTTATTTATTTATTTATTTATTTATTTATTTATATTATCACTAACATTTTATAAACGCAACATTAAACTATAAATGTTATTCGATATCCAATTTTCCGAGGTAGAAGGAATTGGATACTAAACGATATTTTAGCTTTATATATATATATATATATATATATATATATATATATATATATATATATATATATATATATATTATACATACATTCTTACACACACACACACACACACACACACACACACACACACACACACACACACACATATATATATATATATATATATATATATATATATATATATATATATATATATATATATACATATATATATATATATATATATATATATACTGTATATATTAAAGTTTCTCATTCTTGTCTTCCATAACACTTTCAGGGTGGAAGAGGACATTATCAGCTGCAATTGTTTTTTTTACCACACTGGGTATCAAGAATCGAATGTCTAATGAAGGTACTTACAAATAGATTTATAAATTTATGAGCTTTACAGACCAATGGGAAAGCATAAATGAGCAAGTATTTTTCGAACTTACAAATAGATTTATAACTTTATGAGCTTTACAATGGGAAAGCATAAATGAGCAAGTATTTTTCGCAGGTAAGATGTATTTAGGTCACAGGTGAGCATCTAGAATCCTCTTATATAAGGAGCAAACCCTTCGCATGTGGCTCCCCGTGGCGGGAGCAATGTAGGCGTTACTAAAGGTCCTTTGCAGCGTCCCTTCGGCCCCGAGATGCAACCCCTTTCATTCCTTTTACTGTATTTCCTTTCATATTATCTTTCCTCCATCTTGCTGTCCACCCTCTCCTAACAATTATTTCAAAGTGCAACTGCGAGGCTTTCCTGCTGTTTCACCCTAGAAACCTACCTACTCTCAATTTCCTTTCCAGCACTGAATGACCTCATAGGTCCCAGTGCTTGGCCTTTGGCCTAAACTCTATATTCCATTGCGTTCCATCCCTTCGTATGTGGCAGTCATTTGGCTAACAGAGGGTTGTAAAGACTGAGGCCGTGTTCACACGAGGCGGCAACTGCTCGGATGCAGCCGCCGCCCTGTGTTAACGGCTTAGTTCCAAGTTTTCTAAATTCTGAAAACAAAGACGGAAGATGAAA
Source organism: Macrobrachium rosenbergii (assembly GCF_040412425.1). Classification (NCBI taxonomy): domain Eukaryota; kingdom Metazoa; phylum Arthropoda; class Malacostraca; order Decapoda; family Palaemonidae; genus Macrobrachium; species Macrobrachium rosenbergii. Next base: position 31,883,994 of record NC_089750.1, on the reverse strand, counting down.
AAAGTTCATGTGAGAGATGATCATAGGTCTGTTGGGAATATTGCGCTGGAGATTGGCATAGAAACATTTTATTCTGCTGTAGGAAGTAGGAACGAGACCGAACAAATACATCGTGTTTCTACGATAAAGAGATATCAGAGTTCGTGTTCAAAGGAACAAGTAAAAAATGCGCCGAAGTTTCTTTCAGCGCAATCGAGTTTTCCGTACAGCTTTTAATCAAGGCCACCGAAAATAGATCTATCTTTCGGTGGTCTCGGTATAATGCTGTATGAGCCGCGGCCCATGAACCTTTAACCACGGTCCGGTGGTGACCTATCCTATATCGTTGCCAGAAGCACGATCTGGCTGAATTTAACCTTAAATAGAATAAAAACTACTGAGGCAATTTAGTATGTTTGATGATTGGAGGGTGGATGATCAACATACCAATTTGCAGCCCTCTAGCCTCAGAAGTTTTTAAGATCTGAGGCTGACAGAAAAAGTGCGGACGGACAGACAAAGCCGTCACAATAGTTTTCTTTTGAGAAAACTAAAAAGAAAAATACTCGAATGGTTCGTGGGAGGCTCCTTAAGAAATTAAGGAAGAAAACCATCAGCCGTGTAAGCCCAGCGTGTCTTGAGAGACTGGAGCACCCTTCATGCCGTGCGGTGGGGAGCGGAAGGATCTGTCTGTTCGGTCGGAAGATTTCTTCGGCCTTCATGATATTCAAATTTTACTCTCATAATATTCAGTGGTTTATTTTGTCTTCATTTCTCCACGTAAAATTCATGGTGTTTTTATTCTAAATTTTATCACATTTGAGAATATTATCAAAATTCATATAATACGAGTATATATGTGTGTGTATGTGTTTGTGTAAGTAATTCTACATGCGGTAAATTTTTTATTACTTTATTGCCTGCGTAATTTCCTGATGTTTCTTTTAAGTGGTGCACTGCACTCAGGAAAACTCGGCCAAAAGGAAAATAGAAGTAGTGATAATTGTATCACACTGTTGTATTTTAATCCGTTATTTCTAATTTGGGGAGGAATGCATTCGTTCATTTGTCCTACATATGTTTTTTCTCCTATATCATCGTATTTGTTCTTTGAAGGTACTGAACTCTGGAGTGGCTTTGTCTTTGTCTGATGCAGTGATAGAGTGGTCTGTGATGACATTTTTTGCTTATTCAAAGGCTGAAATGGTGTGCCTCCCTTTTCCCCATCCTCTCTCTCTCTCTCTCTCTCTCTCTCTCTCTCTCTCTCTCTCTCTCTCTCTCTCTCTCTCTCTCACGTATACATATTACTGGAAATATTGATTGCGAAGAAATTTCTGTTATAGTGTGTGTGTGTGTGTGTGTGTGTTTGTGAGAAGGTGAGTAACGGTAACTTAAAAGTTACCCTAAAACCCTTCCTCTGTCTTTGTTCTTAACTTGAAAGAAATAAGACAGAGGAACAGCAAGAGAGGAGAGCTATTGAAGCCATTTAACCGCCCCCCCACCCCACCCAAATCCTCTGTTTGATTTTCAATAGAAATGCGATAGCAGAGCAGTTGAAGTTATGATGTTTACGATAATCATACGATACTGCCATGAAAAATTGAGTTATGCTCATGTGTCGATGTCGCAGTACTTTTTTGCGCGGGTAATTTTTTCCCGTTACTACAAAGGCTAAATAAGTAGGGTACACACTTTAAATATTCGTCGAAATAATGTGTTTTATGTAAAAGTCATGTACGAAAACTAATATTATACGAAGTGCACTGCTATTCTGAAAAAAACATCGGGAAATTGTTGTAAGATCCTTTTCATGTGCAAATGGTTTCCTGTGACTTGTAAAATTGACGGTAAAAGATTTATTGTTTGCCGGTAATGCTATCATGCTGCCCACGCGCAATCGCTACTCAAACACTGTGAAATTTGGCCTAAATCAAATGATACATTCTTCTAATTTACCCTGAATTACATGATAACTGCATCACAGATGAGGTGTTTACATGCAGCTCATGTGTGATATCATGGGGTACGTATTTTATATCATTCGTTACATGAAGAGACATGCAAGCATTGCCATAGCAGGTTGCGCAAAACTAATCTACCCTAAAACAAAAGGATGCCAACAACCCAAAGTCCAGAAAGTCATTATGAAACGGATAAATGCATAACTTAAATCGTGTTTACGATAAACAGAAGAAACTCTTACGGAGTTGTTTACATCTTTTGATATATTTGCTAGACAAAAAGCTGAAACCCACTAAAAATTATTTGAGTTAAGGATTTTATAGTTATAGATCATACATGTATGAATTCTGGAAAGAATTCTTATGGTCCATAAGTGACTCTGACTTAAAGCTGGAAAATTTCGAATTTGAAGTGTAATGTGAAATTATGTGATGTTCGTACGAAATGTAAATGTAAAGCTGTGTGTGCTCGAGGATTTTATCGTGAAATCACACGACTATTACGCGAAAATTCTCGAAAGTGATGACTGCATCTGCCAAGGTGTCAAAGCATTCATAAATTATGCTTGGATAAAGTTGATGTTTCTCTGAAATTGAAGGTTCTACATTTGATTATTGATTTTCTAGATCTGATTTATTTACTGACAAAATTGTTTCCCCGTTGTCGAGAACTCTAGTCAGTGTTGCATAAACAAGTCAGTCATCAGCCGCGTTGGTATTGCGAAAAGTTGTAATTGGCGGTTAATTCATATATACTTTCTATTTTCGTCGTAACATTTTCATTATCCGTCGAAACAAACACGACTCCGTTCTGGAAAGAACACGATGAAGCCACGTTTTTCTTTCCTTTGTAAGAGTTGGATCATTATGCAGTGCAGAATTGTGACGCTTAGGGAAGGAAGACCAGGAGTGGCCGGAGTCCTGAAATGGCTGCCTTTACTCTCATTATGTTTGTTTTTCTTTTCCAGGAAAACAACTCTGTTTTTGTTTTTACACTACTTCTGCGCCCTTTCGTTTCAAGTCGTTCCAGTTCCATGCTTGTTTTTTGCGTGTTGTTATACTTAGCTTGTTGAATGTGGAATATTTTCTTTGTACATTTCAATATTTATTTTTAGTTAACCACGTGTCATAAGGCAGTCCTGAATATTTTCATATCTCAGAAACGTCCTGGATTACCCTTTTGCATCCATCTATCCCTTCGACCATACTTATTCAAGACAGAGAAATATGCAAGTTAGGCATATCCACGATATTTTTTCTCTGTGAATTTTTCTCTGTACCTAACTCTGCACTTTTTTTTTTTTTTGGCCGTATTTTGATTGTCAATTTGTATTACAATAGAAGTAATCGATGCCTATCAGACTGTTGGCTTTGTCAGAATTCGGTGGGGTCATATCCCCCTTTCAGATTTTATCAGTTCCAGTAGTTTTGTGAATTTTATCAGTTCCAATAGTTTTGTGAGACAAATCAACAGTGATAATAAAATACTTATTTTATAGATTTTCCACCCACTCACTCCCCTTTTGAATCCCTATTCTGTTGTAAAAAAAAAAACTTTAAAAAATAAATGAAGAGAAGCTAAAATAATTCCAAAGAGTAAGAGTGCTTAAGTGAATTTTCCTCTCAGGGGAAGGTATAACTCTTTTGCGGTAAAAACATTATGTCCACTCTCATGTGGGCCTTACTTGAGCTCCACTCATGTTTTCCTTTTTTTTCCAGTTTCTCCTTTTCAAAGAAAAGACTCGTCTTGGGAAGTAGTACCTTGATTTAGATTATTCATAAGGACGAATTTCAAAGTTACTTTGGAAAGCTCTAAAAACATTATAATTTAATAAAGAATTTATTTCTCTTTTTAAAGATACAAGTTTTACAAAGAATTTTTTACATTTAATATTTTTCTTTGATAACGTATCATTTTCTCTTCGTTAAGTATGAGTCGGTGTTTGCTCATGTTCGTCCATTAGGAATCAAGTACAAATAGTGTAGAGCCATGCATGGTCTGTCTGTTACCGGGATGTCTAGAAAGAGAAGAGATCGGGGAGCACAACCTCCAAGCACCATTTTAATGTAAAGAAAAATATTTAGCAAAACACAGACAACTGTAAGTAAAAACGAGCGGACGTGTTGTTTTTATTTTCTTTGACTTCAGAAGGAAAAACACTCACAACTGATCATTTGCTTGTGCCCTAATGAAGCCATCTTCATGAAATTATTGATATTTGTGAGAAATCAGACGAAAGTGATTGGCGCAGGTTTAAGCAGTTTAAATTTTTTGGCATTCTTTTCGTAAAGCTGGTTTTGAAATTATAATTAAGATAAGCAACTTTGTAGAGTAAGGTGTTAGTTTTTCTGTAGTTTAAAGTCATCATATGGGATGCATTTCATATTAATTTATTAGGGCAGTTACCTCATAATTATGTTTTCGAAGTTTGACCTTCACGGTTCAATGTCACAGATTAGGTTGCAAGTCTTATACTTGTTGTCATATGAGACTGGAGATGGTGAGAGTGCGTTTCTTCACTATTGATAGGCATTGGCAGAGTATGCTCTTTACACTGTGCTTTTGTTTTCACTGAAGTATAACCAAGTAGTTTAATATTTTTATTTCAAGTCCTCTTTGGTATTTGATAGTCACTGGATCAAGCAATACCTTGTATCAGCTCGTTGTGTAGTTGCTGCTCTAGTCACATTATGACCCCAAAAGATAAACTTGCTACTTTCACACAAAATGCATCCATTCACTCCCATGGTGACCGTTCGTTAAAGGATAAACTTAACGCCAGTCGTTCCCGCAAATCTATATGATGACCTTCGACACAAAATGCATCCATTCAAGAATTTACACACAAAATAAACTTTTGTTTTAATCCGTTGTGTTGGTATGCTGATTTTGCTTGCAATGGCTTTTCACGCATGCGTTCGTTAACAGGATTTAATAGTTAGGTAGCATTACTTGTTAAATCCGTTTTTATTGCTATTTAGGCTATAAATACACATATATGTAGAATCTACTGGTCACTTTTACCAGACACATATGTAATTCTAATAGCCACAATGCCTTCTCTTTTTTTAATGCTTGTAACTTCTTCCAAACACAAGAAATTGAAGAGACTTTGATTTTGGAGATGCATTGTGGCTATTAGAATTAGATAAAAGTTGCCTGTCGTACATATATACAACCTGTCGTTTTCAGATAGGATAGAGCTCTATAGACCCATCCTCACCATCGTAGCCAAGTGGGCAATCGTTTAAATATAGAATCTACTGGTCATTGAAAACAACAGATATATATACAATGCCGACAGGTAATAGACTTTTATCCTTTTCGATATGCATTGTGGCTATTAGGTCGGCGAACGTGACCTCTATTCCAGCTCTGGTTAATATATCTGAAACGACAGGTCGTATATATGCGACCGGCAGGTCACAAGTCTCTATCAATTTCTTGTGTTTGGATGTCACGGCTTGTAGTTACAAGCATATCCGGGTTCGTCTCGTGAAGAAATCACAAGTTCTTCAATTTCTTTGTTTGGATGTATTAGAATTACAAAGATATCCAAAAAGCGTGAAGAATATAGAAGTTAATATATATTGTGGCTATTATATATATATATATATATATATATATATATATATATATATATATATATATATATATATATATATATATATATATATATATATATAATCAGGACAGTTTTGACTTCTAGCAAGTCGGATACGTAGAACAAACAGGAGGACGAAAAGGAGGTGATGCATATTTCAGCTTTATTTCCAGCCAACGTTTCAAAGCATGGCTTCGTCATCAGGGCTTAAATTCACAAGTAACAACAATTAAAATCAATACATAAGACTCGTTAAAATTATTAATGTTAAAATATAGATATTAGAACCGAAACATAAAAGTTAAAACCAACCTAACGCCTCAAGAAAAGAAAACTGAGTGACCAAGAAGGGCAAAAAAAAATGACGTCTGTGTGTACATTTATGTATGTGTGTGCACACCATGTGTTGGTGGTCTTGTTCCTGTTTTTTGGCACATTGGATCGTAACGTTCTGCTTTGCATAAATTGTAGGGAACCTTCTCTAATCAGAGAACCACGTTTTCCCAAAGGGATTCTATTTAAAAAATGCTCATTTGCCCCGATTTGATATTAACGGAAATGTAAATACAACATTAAACCGTTCGGCCACGAAGAAAGATGAATTACTTCGTATGTGTATAGGCAAGATATTAACGCCAAATGCCGAAAGGCATTGACACTGGAGACTAGTGAGCAGTAGATTACTGCTGGCAGGGTTTAAGTCAATCCTGTGCAGTATGAATATATATTATATATATATATATATATATATATATATATATATATGTGTGTGTGTGTGTGTGTGTGTATTACATATATATGTATATATATATATATTATATACATATATATGAATTATATATGTATATATATAAATAATTTTATATATAATGGTTAAAAACAATAGGCAACATCAAGGGTCATTGGCCTCAGTCATCTAGGAACTGCACGCTACAAGGAACTTATCTTTTAGTGTATTTATCCAGTATTTCGTGTGTGGATTCTTCCACTTAAATGGACAGCAAAAACAAAGTGTATGTGCAATCAAATTAAAGCAAGGAGATGAACGTTGAGTACTCAAGTCTATGAGTGGAGTTAAACGAAGGTCAAGAAGAGACAAGAGGATATGTTTGGACAAAACCATGTAATCGGGGAGAGTACCACAACAAATATTTGTATTAAGATATATTGGGCAACAGTGCATGAGATTTAAAAGTCCCTACTGATGGCTTTTGTTGATTACGAGAAGGCTTTTCACCAGTTTAATGTCAGCACGACTTTAATGTGAAATACATAAAGCTAATTGAAACTATCAGTGAATGAAGTAGATGTAAATTTCATGTTGAGGTTTGCTTGTCAAGTGAATTTGCAGTAAATTGGGGGAGTAATATTTTACCTTGGCTGTTTGCCCTTTTCGTAGATTTCATAATGAAAGAAGTGGTCAGAGATGGAAGAGGTTCACATTTAGGCAACAATAGAAAGAATATGTAGAAGATGCAGTGTTAATTTCTCAGAGGCCCTTTACGTCAAATGACATTGGAAGCGATAATTATATATATTACATATATACACACACATATATATATATATATATATATATATATATATATATATATATATATATATTAGAAATAGTCAACACACAAACGTGCAGAACAGAAATAAATTTCTGGCCCACTCGAGGATCGAACCCAGGTCTTTGAAGTCATTTCTGCTCCACATGTTTGTGTGTTGATTATTTCTGTCATATTCACTCAGAAGGATAATTGGAATAAAATGCTGTCAATTGGGTCATTGCTGAGTGGGGAGTTGGAGACAACAGGCTGGTATGCGAGGAAGTGAGCCTGCCCAAGTAAAGCCTTAGGTACAGGTGTACTTTGGTTCCAACTTTTATGACTTTTATGGTTTAGTTGGCAGCAGCTTTGCCTTTCCATTGAACGACCCTTTGTTCTTAGTCTCATTTCCGTTCCCTTCCTTTCAATGTGCTAGGACCCGTTGATTCATTGTCGATATAAATCGTCAGAATTAAGCGGTAAATTGCCTGATCACAAATTGACTTCACCCTCCTTGAGTCCTCGGCAATTTCATTTTGTACAGTTAGACTTTGTTCTACTTTATCGAGTGTTAATGTGCCCTTTCTCCACGTTTACAGAAAGGTCATAAATACCGCTGTATCTTCCGTCTGCTCCACTATGCCCACAGGCAACAATCACGTCCTCAAGCATGTTATTGTTTGGCACCCACCCAGTTATTGAACTCTTGTGCCAGTTCACAGTTTAAGTATTGATTGCATCATTGTTTGGCACTCCAGTTAGTTTATTCTTGTGTCAGTTAACACCACAGGTGCCAAGAGCCAGTGTGAATGGCTCTGTGTAATTTACTCTTCTGAGTAATTAATTAAGATCTAGAATTTCTCTACTTAGTGCTTTCTCAAATTGAGATTTCTTTAAATTACCATTTTTTTTTCTTGTTTGGTGAGTGTTGACCCCCAGTCAGAATCAGCGACGCCAAGGTAAGAGTAATAGATCAATCAACATTCATATATGTGTGTGTGTGTGTGTGTGTGTATATATATATATATATATATATATATATATATATATATATATATATATATATATATATATATATATATGTAAATGGATGGATGGATGTACGTGTATGTGTATGTATGTGTTTGTCGCCGGGAATTATATTGATGCACTGTTGTCCCGCCGAATAAATGTTTTGTTTAACGTTTTTCACTATTGTTAGTCTCTACTATTCCGTTTTCTTTCCTTGTGTAACTTCGTAGTTTCATTTTCCTTGTTGACCTGTTTCCTTTTACGCCTTGAGGCGGCGTACGTGAAATGATATGAACGGGATCAGCTAATCCTTGATGGTGGTAGGTTACCTTTGAAAAATTCGTTAACTTTGAAGTTTGGTAGGCAGTTTAGCTCTGCCTAAAAATTCTGACGTTTAAAAGTTTTTTTTTTTTTTTATCAAAACGGTCCTCCCTTACGTTCAAGGACTAATGGAATGGGAAGAACGTATTACTTTTGGATGTCAGAAATTAAAATGTCAGTTTTCGTGTCTTTTGTGCATTTTTGCCAGACGTTTGTTTATTCCTTTTTTCAGTAGCAGTATAAAGCATGATTATTATAATCGTAACTAAACTTTCGCGTTCTCTTTATCATATGGGAAATAAGATGATGTAGTTTGCTCTCTCACTCATTCCATCCAACCAGTAATGATCACCCCAGACCCAACATTAATTTCTAATAAGACATCATTAGCTCCCACTGTGCTAACAGCCTAAATTGAAACCATGATGGCACCATTACATCCATTATGGTAGCTCTTGGAACATGTCTTGTTAGACATCCTCTTAATGCATAGTTAAGTTGCTGAACACCGAACTCTAAGCACATGAATCATTTTCTTCGTGAAATCAGTCTACTTTATCGAGCCTATCTCAGTTTCAGACAGGCTCAAGAGATGATCATGTGGCTCTTTGTATATAAGGAGAGAAAGTCTTGCAAAGGGTTTTCTGATTCCTTAGGAGCTAAATCGTACCCAAACGACCAACTTTACTTAGTTCCCAGATAGACCAATACGGATCTTACTGGCCTTTGAGCAGAGACGTCTACCGCCTTTGTAGTTGTAATATCAGTACTCATAATTCAGCTATGTCAACGTCTGTAAGCATGTGGGATGGATTATGCGTGCACCATTAATTTTGAATCCGTAAACCACCGATTTTCTTTGTCCTGATCTACATAGGGACTTCTTTTGCCAATTAGAGAAGAGTCTCTCTCTCTCTCTCTCTCTCTCTCTCTCTCTCTCTCTCTCTCTCTCTCTCTCTCTCTCTCTCTCTATATATATATATATATATATATATATATATATATATATATATATATATATATATATATATATATATATATATATATATACACAGGGTGCAGCATAAGTAACGCCCTTTGTTTAAGTGGAACAAAATTAGAGCCTTTTGATTATCCTTTATTTTTTCGAACATGAATGTATTGCCACAGGTTAATAGATTAATATAATATATTAACAAAATTAATATAATGCTTATTCGGTTTAATAATGTTCAATACAATGATATTTCGGCTTTGCACCCTTGGGATGTTAAATTCAGCTGATAACAATCTTGTGGTTTCAGCACCATTTTTATTGTTTTGATAGTACAATTTAATTACTTTTACTCTCTGTTCCTTTGTTAATCTCATGATTGTATAAAATATCTGAAAAAATTAAAATTTAGCAAATTAATTAAAGAAAATAATAAAGAAAATATACATTATAAGATATAAAATTAAAAAGGGCGTTACTTATGCCGCATTATTAAACCGAATAAGCATTATATTAATTTTGTTAATATATTATATTAATCTATTAACCTGTGGCAATACATTCATGTTCGAAAAAATAAAGGATAATCAAAAGGCTTTAATTTTGTTCCATTAAACAAAGGGCGTTACTTATGCTGCACCCTGTATATATATATATATATATATATATATATATATATATATATATATATATATATATATATATATATATATATATATATATATATATATATATATATATATATATATATATATATATAAGCGCTGTCATTCTTTCACTGGTAGTACAGTACCATCTGTTTCTTAAACCTTGAAGTAAGTGTCATGGGCAGCTTCTTGACCCTTTGCACACACTTTACTACTCAACTTCTACTTCACTTGCTCCCTGGATTGTATGGCCCCTTCTTTCCAGCACTTTCTTCGCACCATGTGACCACTTTTCATCAGCTAATCGGTTTCCTGTCTTGTCATCCATAAAACCATGGGAACACTGAATTCCTGTTCTCGTATTACCCATATGTACTACGCAAACAGTTAATCTCAGATTCCTCTGTCTTTTTCCCGTACGTGTTATCAACGTTCTTATTTCATTTCCATGCCTTCCCTATTTTTACTTCAAAGTAAAAATATTGCGAAAAAAATGCTACCTTCCGTCTTCACTGACTGCGAATGTGTTTGTTCCTGCAAACTAAGTTGATCCCCAAATAACTATACAATAAAACCACTTCCATTTTTTCACCTTCCGTGTTGACAAATAATTCTCCGCCCTCCTGGCTTTCATTCATCCTCTTTACCTTACTGCTGTTTACTCAGAACCTTCTATTACAAACTGATTCATACTGTTTGAATGCACTATGCAGTTTTTCTGCACTATCACCGGCTAATTGCATCATCTGCAAATCATAGCCACTCATTCGTCGACTCACTGCCTCTTATTTATATCTCTGTTCCCCATACTCTTGTCGTCTCCCGTTATTCCAGTCCCAGAAATATGAACCAACCATGGAGACATAACAGACCTTAGCCCTAGCCCCATGATTGCACCAAACAAGTCTTCGTCCTGTGTGCATATATTGACCCAATCTCTATTTTCATCATGAAAACCTTTAACAGCTTTCAACAAATTACTTTTTGCACCTTACATCCTCAACATCTTCCACGTTGCTTTTCTTTCACTTATTTCCTAATCTGAATCTAGGACCATGCACGCCTCAGGACACGTGTACTCTTAACTGAAACTTCCATGAGAGTTCCGCAATAATTTCCGAATATCCTACGCCCTTTCCTTGAGTAAACCAGCAGTGCGCTTCCCTTGTCAATTCTTTGGTTATCTGTCTTTTTTGCGTTATAAAACCCTACTGTACATCTTCTAAGGTATGTCAATGATGGCATTCTCATAAAATTCTTAGTCACCTTTGTCTTCAACATAATCAATGTTTCACCCATTCTTTTGGAATCTATTCATAATCCAGAGCTACCTCAATAAACCCTTAGCACTTTCGCCGGCTTTAATCTTTTATTTACAGTCATTACATCCTCACCGGTCTTTCCTGTAACTAAGTCTGTTCAGAATAACATTGACCTCTTTGATTCAAGTTTGGAGGTTCCAAAACATACTCTTCCTCTACGTTAACAGCTATTTCAGATATACCAACATAAGACTGCATTTAATGTAAGAACTTCCATCCATTTCTGTCTTTAACTCTAATATATGTATGTATGTATGTATGTATGTATGTATGTATATATATATATATATATATATATATATATATATATATATATATATATATATATATATATATATATATATATATATATATGCATGCATGCACTATATATAAAGTGCTAGAATGCCTTCATGACAGGGGAGAATGGCAGAGTGTGCACAGTAGTATTCGATGCGATGCAGACAAGCCTTCTGGGTAGTTGATATAACGATTATTCTTGTGGGAGTTCCAATGCATAGAAGGTTCAGGTATGAAAGTGCAATTGTCGTTAACGTTGCATTTTATCAGAAGCCATCTCTTGTTTGTGGAAATGACTAAGTATTAATAAAAATCAAAGCATGAATATATATTTATATATTAGTACGCTTATAATATTTAGGCGTCCGATCTTTTACACGTTTATAAATGAACCTCGTTCTCTCAGTATCCTTCGACCATGTCTTCTATAATGCTTTTTGATTCCTAACTATTTTTCAGTGTAAAATATGCGAGGTAGCTTGGGTCACCGAAAACGAAAATCGCTTGTGTACGCTTAGTCTTATAATAACGTTAAGTATTTGTATACTGGAATTTGTAGATTAACGACGTAACGAGAGAAAGACCAGAGACCAATTCACAATAAAGAACGACTCGGACTGATATCCGGAAATATCTTACACCATCTTGTGTTTGTTAGTGGATAAAGTCACTGTCAAAACCAGATCAACCCAAAAAGGCATATGTTGAAGGGTATAATCAGTGTAAATTGAATTCGTTATTAGCGACTTGTTTGTGGCTTAATTTTATATTTGAAAATACGAGACTGTCGTTTGGAAAGGTTGCATATACAATATATATATATATATATATATATATATATATATATATATATATATATATATATATATATATATATATATTATGGCGCTGAATAATACTGATGGGTTCCGGCGCTTGGTCTTCATGACCTAAATTTCATAATCAATCAAGAAGGAGTCGTTGTAAGATGTTTTTGAAGATTTTTAGGAATGAGATCAGATTTAAGGGTAGAAATATACGCAGAAATATAGCCTTTGAGAAGAGACTGCAAAAGCATAGCATTTTATCAGTTCCTGCCTGAAGTGAGGAGGCTTTTGAGAGAATGCCAAATACTCTGTTGAGTTAACAAAGGAGGTCAAAAGTAGATCTTATCATTCAGTATCGCTTACGAATGATTATGCGGATTGTGTATGTTTATGTAGACGAAGGTTTCTTCTTAGATCTAGAAACATAGCTTTGTTTAGGGCATTTAGTATTGTAATAACATTAGAATAATAGCTTATGGGACTGTACTATTTCCTTCATTTTTGCCACGGGAGCCCAAAAAATAGGTTTCAGTGGTGAACGACAAATAGGGCTATTCAGATCTAACCTTTGGTCTACAGTAGTTTGTCATGAGATTTTAGCAAACGAGGATTGAATGTCGTCGGACCGTTATTAGGCCTTGTAAACTTTGCTGACTGCTAAGGAGAAAATAGGAATGATTATGCAGTTGCTCACAATATGAAACTCTGTAACTGAAGCACTCCATCTACTGGCTTTTCCCCGTTTTCGTCCTCACAGCATCATGGCGCCTCACAGGATATCATTTATTTTCAGTACGGGAGGAAATTTGCGAGATAGATTTTATATATTAACTACCGTATTGCCCTTGATGTTATTTCATAAAAATCTGTATCTTGATTGAATTGTTGTAATCTAATGTCGCACAAATATCGGGAATACTCTCGTCTTTTCTTGGTCGCCTCTGCTTTCTCTCTCTCGGTCCCGAAGTTCTTTCTTCTCACCGGTTGGATTTTTATCTCTCCGAGTGCAATCGCCGAAAGTCAAGTACTGCTTGTCACGAAGGTCTTCCAGGAGGGAGTTTTATATCAGCTATTGACTACAAATGGAAGATTTCTCTCTCTCTCTCTCTCTCTCTCTCTCTCTCTCTCTCTCTCTCTCTCTCTCTCTCTCTCTCCTTGAAATTGACTAATTGGTTGTAGGTCTGCTTTACATGCAAGTAGAGACGCCATTGGATTTATCTTACCTGTTGATAAAAGTACATTTTAAAATGTAATGAAATGATCGAATGGACAGGGTTTCGTGGTTTACAATACATTGGACACGAATGATACATACGATAATTCCGAATTTTACATCTTGACCAAAGTTTATATCTTTCCACGCATAGGTTACCGTAAAGCTTCCCCCCAAACAGTCTTTGAATTTGAAATTTGATTCATGGGGACAAAATTTGTGGGAACTGCACTTAGTATTTCCTTATTCCCAACTGAATCAGTATTTTTTTCTGTTCAGGTTGCACATTGATTGTTTTGCCTTTAGGTTCATGTGAATTTGATTACTTTACTACTTATTTCAGGTCATTTTCATTGTATCCGATTCCTATCGGCGATTTTAGTTTTCTGTAAAAGAAAACTATTGTGCTAGCTTTGTCTGTCCGTCCACTCCCTCAGATCTTAAATGCTACTGAGGTTAGAAGGCTGCAAATTGGTATGTTGATCATCCACCCTCCAATCATCAAACATACCAAATTGCAGCTCTCTAGCCTCAGTAGTTTTTATTTTATGCAAGCTTAAAGTTAGCCATAATCGTGCACCTGGCAACTTTACGGGTCAGGCCACCACCGGGCCGTGGTTAAGGATTCATAGGCCGCGGCTCATACAGCATTATGCCGAGACACCGAAAGATAGATCTATTTTCGGTGGCCTTGATTATACACTGCACAGAAAATTCGACTGTGCCGAAGTTTCTTCAGCGGATTTTTCACTTGTTTACTTTTGCGCTCATCACCACCATAAGGTAGCTGGATTCAGTTTCAGTGCAATGATTGAGAAATGAACTGAATAGCCAAACGGTTCCAACGCCTTAAAAAACTTGCAGAAATCAAACCAGTTAACAGAGGTAAGGCAAATCCGGAAACATACTTGCCGTTATCATGACTGCCTAAACCCAGTGTACCCTATGTACTGTAGAACCTTGAAGAATTTTTATTGCCAACTTATCACTCCTAATACTGTCGGACAAGCAAGTCATGTCCGCAAAATCTGGATTTGGTAACTTGAGGACGCAATACTCGTATTTTTGGTATTAATTTACCTTTTTAAGTGCCGGTACGCCCTTTGATTGCTGATCGTTTTCAGAGGATATGTCATCGTTGTCATTCTCAAAACTCAAAACAGCTAAATTTCATTCGTGAGTAATAGTTAATGAGACTTATTTTAATGAAGGAACTTATTTTTCCAGTACAGGAAACTTTCTACTGCATACGTTATGGTACTGTCACTCCACTCCCAAATCCTGGTCTACTTCCATCATTTCGGTGTAACACGTTTAGACCGTTTTTCTTCCGAGAAACCTAAAACACGTGTCTCTAGATCAGATCGTTTTGCCAGTGTGTCTACACGATAAAGTTTACGAACTATTGTGTCCTACTGTGATTTTCAAGTGTGTAGTGATCCTGCAGTCTCATCAATTATGGACGGTGACAAATTAAGGACCTCTTTATTTTTATTGCATTACCGTGCAGTGAGGTAATGTACTATAAAAAGAAATGCTTCCGGCTTGTTTAGGGGCTTTAATACCTCATGCTCGAAGTTTGGTGGTTTTCTACGGAACTTCACTGGCGATTCTTGCGTAAGTTAAGAGCCTCACAGGGACTCGCATTATATTGCTTCCTTCCGGACAGATTAGACTTTCATGAGAAGACTGTTATCCTCAATTCTTGCCCAAACCTTTTACCTTTGGATACAATGCGACCAGTGTCTTGCAGACACAAGGCAATGAATGAGGGATACCACAAAGCGATTAGCTGAGAACTGCACTGGTCAGGCCTCTTTAACTGGGGACACGGGCGGCCAAACGCCCCTTTTGAGCTCAGTAACATTGGATTTTTCATGCAAAACTTGTTTAATCTTCGTAAGTTTTTGTTTTTCTGAGATTGAGATAAAAAGAGGATTTCGCTGTAGAGTAAGTTTTATATGCGCTGTGCCATATGTAGTACGTTTTGTATTTATCACTGTATGGCTGTTTGTTGTTCGTCCTGTTAATCACTGACCGTGACACACTTATAACAAGATCGAAAGAAGTTGATAGCTGAGCGTGTTGACATCAGCTGTTATTGACATGTCATTATACCTTTGGTTTTAGTCGGATTCGAAGGCTCTTTGTGGCGAAATAGAAAAGAGAAATAATGAGAAGGAAGATAATCTTGTGTGAACTATACTTAGTAGCATCAATTTAGCGACCGGCTTAATGGTATTCACACTTGGTTACATGCTTTTCCATTCAGTCAGGTATTGGACTTAGTTAATTAATTGCGTAAGATATCACTGTGGTGGTAAAAAAAAAAAAAACTTGTTTACATGCAGTGACCGCATTCCAGGAATTTATGCGAGTCTTGTTTCATGTAAGTGTTGGAATTATGTGGCTGTTTCGTGTCGTGTATTACTCGTTTGATATCTATGGAACTGTTGCTTCTTACGTGAGATGATCTTTCCTATTTAGCACCTTAATTATTGTATAATAATCCCAACCTTATTTCGTGTGCCTCGCAGATTTCTTTGATATATTTGGCGTGCGCTTTCGCCGTCTTTGTTAGCCTTTATTTGGCGAGTTATCGTCTCCGTTCACGGTGTTATTAGAGCATTATTGCGTCTATTTTTAGATGGGCGAGCAACCGTGCAAGCAATCAGGCGGCTGTCCTTCCAGGTACACAGGTAAGCTAGAGAAAAATGACACCCCTTTTATCAGTCTAATAATATCTGCAGGTGGCTGACATCGCCTTTCCTCCACATACCTCATTCTTTCGCAATAATCTCATTTGGGAGATTATAGCGTTAGGGACTTTAGTCCTTCCCATCATTCTTGGGAGCCCATCCCCTCCCTTCCCATCGTCTATCCAATCTGTGTTCCCTTCCCGTTTGCTTCTTCATTATTCCTTCCTTCGCCTTCTCTCCTTTGTGGACGGAGAAGATTCAGGTTGTATACATTAAATCATCATTATGTGAGGCTGTCCGTTGACCACCCTTGGTTTCACCATTTTCCCCTCGATATTTGGCCCATTCTTTTAGCCCAACTCATTTTCTGCCTGTTTTATCGATCGACGGGGGAAAATATCGGCTCCTACCTATTTCACATTTTGTTTTATTGCTGATGCATTATGACTGTGATCATTTTTACTGTTTGCTGCTTGGTCTTTCCGCAAACAGACATACTGTATACTGTATATGGCACGACCATCGTTTACTGATTCTTCGGCATACTGGCAGTGTTTTCAAGTCTCTGTCATTTTCTTTTTGAGTTGAGGGCGACAGCCTGGGCTGTATGTGTGGGCTTATTTGTTTGGTGTTATATCATGTGAAGATTCGGCATCAAGTGACTTTGATTCAGGCGGCTTGTTTTGAGACATTGTCAGATCATAAATAACTCTTGCCTTTTTTTTTTTTTATTTAAACGCGTGGAACTTTGTCATTTGGGGATCTGTTTTGGGTAGGTATCAACTCAGGTTAACAACTGGCTCTTGTTTTTCTTGTCTTTTGACTACATCATAGAATATTCAATTGCCAGAGAATGCCATTCAGTGTCGTCACTTTTCCCCGGACAGTATATTAGTCATGTCCGTTACAATTTCTATGGTGCGCATTTCTTTTCTTGAATGTGAGCAGTTCATCGTTAGTAAAAGAAACTCGAAAATTATTTTATGTCTAAAAAGTATTATTCTTATTTTTCTGTTACATTACACATTTTTGTATTTGTATTTAATGATCTAAGCTTATTTTTCTGTTACATTACACATTATTGTATTTGTATTTGATGATCTAAGCTCTTTTCTGTTCTTCTGCTCATTTCGATCTTTTAAAAAACTGAAAGTTCTGCGTTCAGAGTTCCTGTTTTGACATTATGGATGAGTATTTCGTTTTCACAAGCGTACAGTAACACGCAGTAAAATGTATGCAATGCACTCAAGCATTCTAAGGGTGTTTTAGGCTAGCCCCAAGAGAGTTTTAATGTTAATTGTTAACATCACAAGATACCGGCAACACAAGGACCTCCAAATTCCAAAATCCGGTGCTGCTTATTAAAGAGGGGTTATGAAGGGGAATCGTTGATTACTGTAATGAGTAACATGTTATAATCGCATCTGGTCCCTTTTAAAAGTAATTTGATTATTTTCTTCATCTGACAAACTACTTACCTAGTTAAAAACGGCAGAAGGTTTGTATATGTGTCATACCATCGTTGATGTCAAATTTTCTCTGGGAGAGCATTTTCCATGTGAAGACAACACAGGATTTATAGCACAGTTAGCAGGACATGCTGGTATGTTGGTGGGTTTGATTTTTCCAGTAAATGACAAATGAACGTAGGATATCGAAAAGGCAGGCTGCTACATACAGATTTAAATTGGATGTTTGGCACAGGCCCCAATGACGTATTGAATGCTGCTTTGAAATCACCCTTTATCGAATTCGAAAAAGTCCAAATTTCGAAATGTTCCATTTACAGGTTTGCAAGAACAATTCTGAATGCAGCGAAAATAAATCTTTCTGAGAAAGGTATAACTCCATAGGTTTGGGGTTTTGTTTAACTGGACGAAAATTCTAAAACACCATGGTTTGATCATTTTGTGTTGTGGTGGGATGGCATGACTCTGATATGCAAATCGCCAGCGGGTTTGAGGTGAGAACGACTGATGACGTTTCGAAAAAGAGGACGCAAAGCACCCAGAGCTTCAGATGAGAGGTCTTAGCGGAAGTTATCTCGGCGTTTTGAGTTTTAGAATTGAATGCGTCATATTCTGATAAATTGGATATGCTAATTTCACAGTTAATTCTTTTTACAGTTAGGCTCTGTTCCTTTTCCATAGAAAAACTTTTCTTTTATATTTGTTCAGCATTTTCCAATTTCTGTGTTACAGTATTTTCTGTAGGCACTGATAGTGTTCAAACACGTACAGGAGACTTTTTTTTGTTATTGGATAACTATTTAGCAAAATGTGTTTAAGCAAATCTCCTCATAATTTTTATTTTCAGTTAAGTTGCTAGTGGTCATTATAGAGTCTTCTTATGTTTTTAACTTGCAGTGTCAGTCCAGGTGGAAACCATTTTTTTTCTTTTTCTAGAAAAACCAAATATTGGGTAAATTAAATTCTTCCTTTTGCTGTCAAAATGATTCCACCGAATCTTATTGATCAAATGGTTTAATTTCAGTTCAAGTGCCATCTTGAATCATGAAAGCAGTGCGAACCACAGATAAACTGGGATGCATCACCGATTGTTTGTGGAGTGACATGTTGAGGAGTTCAGATGCTTGCAAGTATTTTAATAAAGAAGAAACGTAACTTGAATCTCCCCAAGACCTCGGAAGCCTATTTGGATAGATCGGATCCTCTTGGTACCTGCTTGGAGGAAGATTGGCATTCCTTATTTTTAGGGCTTAGCTTCAATCTAATTGCTTGTCTTTCATGAAAAACTTCGATTTCATTTCCAAACCTCTCGTCTGAAGAGGGAGAGATACCACACGCAATATAGGACTCCTCTGTTTCATATACATGTGTAACCTTCATCTTAGGATCCTGTTCTACTTTCAAATGAAGAATTATTACACACACGTACGTTGTATGTGTGTATATGTAAATATATATATATCTGTATACATATGTACATGTATATACATATATATATATACACACATATATATATATACATATATATATATATATATATATATATATATATATATATATATATATATATATATATATATATTATACGTATGGTTTAGATTCTAGATTCTTTCATTTCTACTCCGTCTTATGGAAGCCTAATACGAATAGTGATAATGTATACACAGTAAAGTTGTGTAGTTATTTGCCTGTATATACACACACACACACACACACACAGACACACACACACACACACACACATATATATATATATATATATATATATATATATATATATAATGTATATTAATGGGTATTTCTGGTTAGGACTTTTGCCTCACCAGCGACAGAGCCTGAATTCGATACCCTGGCGACCATGAAGACTATATGCAGTTTTCGGAAATTCTTAACTGTGCCTCTGCTGGTCTAGGGAGTCCTCGGTCTGTGGTTAGTTGCAGCTAGGTTGGAAGGAGGGCATAGGGCAAGGTAACTCATCTTGAATAAACCTGATAGAATCGGAAGATTACACCTTCTGGAGCCACCCCACAAGGTGGAGAAAAATGTCTGTCTGCGCGATGGAGAGAGAGAGAGAGAGAGAGAGAGAGAGAAAGAGAGAGAGAGAGAGAGAGGGGGGGAGGATGAAACTCTATAGACTTAGAGAGCTATATAGGATCTGTGTGGGGGAAACTGCCAGGGAGCGTGATGGATGGGAAGCAGAGAGACAGGAGAGTCACTTGAAGGCTGCTGACGGAATAACTGAGGAAATGTAAAACGGAGTCTCTTGTCCTCCGAGCTGCGTCAAATTTATCTATTCCCTGTGATCTTGCCTCTTTTTTTTACCGACTATCGCTCTCATCGTTCTTGGATATACCGCGCCATTTCTCAGAAATACGAGGACGCACTCACTTGTTTCTTCTTTTATTGTCTGGTAGCTGGGAGAATATATGCATTTTTCTCACTCACTTACTATATATATATATATATATATATATATATATATATATATATATATATATATATATATATATATATATATATATATATATATATATATATGTGTGTGTGTGTGTGTGTATGTGTATGTATGTATGTATGTATAACTGTGTGTATATACACATACATTCATATATATATATATATATATATATATATATATATATATATATATATATATATATATATATATATAATGTACAGGGTGTCCATAAAGTCTCTTTACAATTTAAAAAATATTAAAAAGCAAATGAACAGACAAATATATGGAAATTTTAATAGATATTGATTTTTTTTTTTTTTTGCCTCATTTAATACACCTCTATATGGGCACCATTAGTTGCACGAAACGCACCAAGACGGTACTTGATTTCCTGCTATGTTCGGTGTACCATAGCCTCATTAATGGTGGCAATGGCATCAGTGATCTTTTGCTTGAGTTCAGTGATGTCCCTTACCTATGTTCGATACACGATATCTTTAACATAACCCCACAGAAAGAACTCCAGGGGAGTGATAGCTGGTGAACGAAGTGGCCAGGGAATTGGGCCATCCTTCCCAATCCACCGGTCTGGAAATGTTTGATTTAGGAACCCACGAACATGCAGTCCCCAGTGTGGTGGTGCACCATCTTGCTGGAAAATGGTGGTTGGTTGAAGGTCATCTAGTTGTGGTGCCAAATATTTAGTCAAAAGGTCAAGGTAAACATCTGCAGTAATTGATGTCTCGTTGAAGAAAAATGGAGCAATGATTCGATTGCACATGATCGCACACCACACATTCACCTTTGGACTGTCTTGGCGAAGTTCCCTAGTCACATGGGGATGTTGTGATCCCCAGATTCTCTCATTATGTGTTCAGTTTCCCAGAAACATGAAAGGTTGCCTCATCACTAAAACAAACTCTGTTGAGGAACGTTTCATCCTCAGAAATTCGTTCCAGCATGGTAACTGGAAACTCTTTTCCAACTCTGCCCCGGTCTCCACAAATTTCTTGTGCCGTGCACGAATTGACGGACGTGACGGTGGATCTCTTCCATACTTGGTTCTGTAGTTTTGCTGAGTCTGCGTATCCGATTTTATTTCAGTAAGCCATGACACACATTGTGCCATTTCTTGAGGAGTAGCCATTTTTAGGGATTCATTTAACAGTACCTCTTTCATCAACATGGTACCTGACATACACAAATGCAATGTGATTAAAGTTTTGATCACTGCTGAGTACACAGAGCAAATCTAATTAAGATATCTCATCAGTGGCTTTTGAAATATGTTTTTAAATTGTAAAGAGACTTTATGGGCACCCTGTATATATATCAAGTACGTTATGTTTATGGAACTTGCTTGCTGTTAGAGTATTTTTCCTGACTCTTTACTGGTGAAATGAGATCTCTGCTTTGAAAAATTGACTGCTTAGATTCATAAGATTCCCAGTAAGAAAAGAGTAAGCACGATGACCAGCCAGATGAATAAAGACGTGGAGGCATAAATAACAGGACCTTATCCAGACCCAGGACGACTCTCATTGCTATAGTTGCTGCTATCGGCTTTAGTATCAAGAGGGAAGTTGCATGATAACTTGTTCCGCCTGTAGAGAGAGAAAGAGAGAGCGACTATGTTGTTATTGTTGCTGGCGGTAAAATTGATAGAGAAAAATGGACGAAAAGTCGCTCAAAAGGGGACAGAAATATAATAGTTCGAAATTGGGCTCATTTTTATCTTAAGTGCCCTCATCAGAAAGAGCAGAAAGAACACAAAACTGGAGAAAGGGTTTAGTGGAAGAGAATTGGGTACCTAGCTACAGCGAGCTAACAGCCGGCCACAGAGAGAGAGAGAGAGAGAGAGAGAGAGAGAGAGAGAGAGAGAGAGTCTTAAAGGTGCAGGCCCCACCCGAGGCGACCGCCGAACACTACCATCCCGGTGCAGGTCAGCGCTACATGGCTGACCCTGTCCCCATCGGAACTGCTATGGCCACCACCGCCATCCCTCCCTACCCACCACCCTCTCCACATCCAGCTCCGCTACAAAAACAACCCCAATATTTTTAAAAACAACAACAGGAGAAGGAAAGGGGACGAGAAAGCTGTAGTATATACGTCTTCCAACAAAATGTCGCCCTAATTAGATTTAGATGAATATTATTATTGTTATGAAGGGCATTGCTGACAAGGTCAGACGACAGAAATCGAAATAAAACAGCCAATGTTTAAGACTGTAAATTTGCATCATGATATTCACCTGTGTATATGTATATAATAATATATATATATATATATATATATATATATATATATATATATATATATATATATATATATATGTCGAGGAGTTTTTGTATATATATATATATATATATATATATATATATATATATATATATATATATATATATGTCGAGGAGCTTTGTATATATATATATATATATATATATATATATATATATATATATATATATATATATATATATATATATATATATATGTCGAGTGAGTTTTGTATATATATATATATATATATATATATATATATATATATATGTGCTTTTTGTATATATATATATATATATATATATATATATATATATATATATATATATATATAGTGTGTGTGTGTGTGTCGAGGAATTTTGGTAAGATTGCTACCTGAAGTTAAGGCCTGAAAGCGACCGGTATCAGGTTTTTCCACAGTTTTTAGGAGGGCCTTCAGAAATGCACATGTGTCATTGTTCACTTCCAAGGAAAATACAACAAAAAAGAAGGGAGAAAACAGAGGAATGGGGGTCAACCGAAGCAAGGAGAGATTCATAGTTTATGATCTTTCAGAGACTTAAGAACTTTCGTCTCTCGATTTCACTACAGTGTGGTATGGCCTAGTTTTGTATTGTCTCAGATGAAGGGCAGTTCGTGTGACCTCGATGTCCACCTAAGAATAGGACGTAGGTCATTTATAGTTTGTGACTCTGGTGATCCGAACACGGGGGAAACCTTCTTAAGAAACTTTTATTTGATTAATGACCTAGAAAATTACAGATTTAGTCACATACATTTTCCCTCTCTCTCTCTCTCTCTCTCTCTCTCTCTCTCTCTCTCTCTCTCTCTCTCTCTCTCTCTCTCTGTCTGTCTGTCTGCTGGGCAGAGACTAAATTCCATAAGGTACAGTTCCTCTTATTGTGTTACATTCAAGATAAACGTGGTCTGCAGATGAACGCGTATAGGCAAGTTAAAACTTCTTCCTCGAGTTCTTCGACTCGAAAATCAGTATTTTTGTATTGAAAACCGGCCGAGACGTAGATGTGAACAATGTTGTTAGTTTAAACACAAATTGTCTAAAAAGGGTCAAATAGTCGTGGGCACCAAAGTAAATAAATAAATAATTAGATAAATAAATAAATAAATAAATAAATAAAACCCAAAGAAAAGAACCATTATTGACGCTGTATGTCGGGAAAAGTTGTCTTAGTTTTTCTGCAGTTGTTTTTCTGGGTGTTTGGCTGTGCCTAAATTGACGTTGCCTCAAAGTAGTGGAAAAAAAAAAAGTAGCGTTTACTGCAGGCAAGGTGAAAAGAGAGAGAGAGAGAGAGAGAGAGAGAGAGAGAGAGAGAGAGAGAGAAAGAGAGTGGACGTGGGGAAAGATTGTTGGGGTGTGGAGTTTCGTTGCAAAGTGCTTAGGACTCCCTGTTGAGCACTTGCAGGACATTGAAAACAGTTTATTAATAAATAATTTTGATGATTGTATAGATACTGCTCCTCAAGTGTTGGTTTTGGATTAAAAAAAAACTTTTAGGCAGTATCGCATGCCACTGTGTGAGAAGGATATAATAAATGGATAAGTTAGTTTCTATTAAAGGATGTCCTGTGTGACAGGAAAAATAAGCCCTGGTTTTGCACATGTACTTTTTCATATTATTATTATTATTATTATTATTATTATTATTATTATTATTATTATTATTATTATTTCAGACATCACACCTTTTGGAAAGGGACATATCCAGATTCAAGAAATATACTCAGTGTGGCTTATCAATAGAAGCCGTATCAATAGAAACTAAATATCTTGTCACCGTCATCCTGCAATAGAAAGCGCTTACATTGTGAAGTGTATTTATAACGCAGTAGAGGTCACCATATTGCATAGGGAATACCAATTTTGTATTTAACCGATCGCTTCCAACTACTGAATTTCAAGTTTTAGGAAAGGTAGAACAGTTGAGAATTTTGACCATGAGATGGAAAAAGCCACTCTTACACGAGAACTTAATGAAGAGAAAAATATTTTGATTCATTGTCTCTCTTGACTTGACATTTAATCTTTGGTGTATGATGATAAGAATAATATTCTCCTGATCGTATACAATACCATCATTCTCCTAAATCAATAAAAGAGACATTTTTAAATCAGTATGAATTTGCGGCATTTCTTAACTCTTTCATCCGCCGGCGGCGGGAATCGAACTCCGGCCCATCGAATGACGGTCTGAAGCTCAAAAACCAACAGGTTAATGAAAGTATATCTAGATCTGAACCAGTATAGTGTATTGAATGTAAAAAAAAAAAAAAAGGCGAAACTTTTCTGCAAACTGTCTACTTCATACAGATTCATGAGTTTCTTTTTAGGATGTCAACAGGTATTTAACGAGGGCTTTTGAAATCAGTTAGGCCGCGTGATTCTTTCTTGCCTTAGGCAGTCGTCATTGTTTAGGATGTCCCTTATACTGCTTGAGGTTTTGGAGTTGATATCAATGAGATTGTCCCGCGATTTATATACAGTTTAACCCTGTATTTATTCTGTTGCGATTTGTTTATAGGTTGGTACTTTGTTGCATACCTGAACGTCTGATAGCGCTATTATTATGAGACTTAATTGCCTACTCAGGAATAGCACAGATCAACGATTTAAGAATGAGTAAATCTATGACCCTCCCCCGGGGTGCGACATCAGATTACCCACTAAGACCAGCCTGACGACATAGAAACAGGTAAAAAAAAATGGTCAAGTCATAAGTTTTTATTTATTCAACCAAGGCTCCTTACTATTATAGATGATGTTTCAAATTTCTGTTACTACGGAAGTGTTACTCCTGACCGTCACATAGAAAATTGCACCAACTGATTTTCATGAATTTACTGGGAACTTGTCTTATTTTTCACGGCATAACTGTTTTGACTGTTTCTGGGTAAGGTCGAATGGGGAAGAAGGTTTGCTGGTATAATTATTATCTTTTTCTTCTGCCGTTAGCGAAAATATAGTCTGTTCATGTGCTTCGCCCATGGAGTCTCTAGTAAATTTACTTTTTTTTTTTTTTTGTCTGGTATACCTGTACTAATAAATTTTCATTTCTTAAAGGATCTTTGAGGTGCTTAAACTGAACAGTGTGATCACTTTCATTTTTAGTTCTCTTATTCAGATATGTCCTGAAAGTTTGTCAATTTTCAGTCTTGGGTATTCTGGCTGTCCAGTTCTCTCTTTTGGACGTTCATTTTTAACCAGTTTTGACCACTGATATCCCTTCCCTTATGATAACTCTTGGAGGCGGCTCTTTAAGGAGCTGTTAAACATTAAGAATTTCCGCTTAAATAGAAATGGTCGGTATTTAGATAACTGTTCAGATAAAGATTAATTTTCGCTGACGGTCCATTGAATTGATTCCTGGGTTACGTTTAGATTAACTGTAAAAGAAATGTGACCATAAGAAGCATTTTACTGGACTTTTCTTAAACATTTCAAACTTTTTAAACCAAATTGTGAAATAACGTACATTATTAGCTGGGAGGATTGGGAAGTATTTCCTGTAATTATATTTCATTAATTGACAGATTTGCGTAGACTGGCGACTCAACAAGTATGGGTATCAACGCAGGTAGTTGTAAATATTAACTGGTTTAATTTGTACGTTGTAATCCACGTCAGTTTTGACATTTTTCGGTTGCTCGTCGTGTAGGTCACCGACAATAGTTCTCCAGTATAATCTAATAATGTGTCATCATATGAACGAGTAACGAGATGTATGAAGGTGGAGATGAAAGCAAGGCTCAGTTACCCCGGATTGTTTTTTATATTGTATAAGTTGTAACCTTCCTTCACCATACATCCATAGACTTCAGGATGAAAATTGCTGCATGGAGATTATTCCTATCAAACACACACACACACACACACACACACACAAGCTGAGAGCAGAGAAAAATTGAGCAGGGTAGGGATGGTGGGTAGTGTATAAAGTGGGTCGAGGATGATGACGTTGGGCCAGGATTGGGGTGGAGGGAGGTGGAGTTGTTAAGGGGAGAGGAGATCCCCGAGTGTTCCCGGCACCGAAGGCCGAGTACGAGGAGGAGGGGGAGGGGAAGGAGGGAGGAGAAAGACGGAGAAGAGGACTCGGGCTTCATTAACCTTGAGCTCCTTATCTTGTTAATAACCACTTGTGCGAGAGAGGGCAAGAAGGATAAACCTGCGAGTGAGTGCGCTCTCCAGCCATTCCCCTCCGCTCTTCCTCGCAAAATTAATGCGCCCTATCATAATTAGGCTTGCTGCAATATGTTACTGCTCTACTCATGTCTTAAGTGCTTTCCACTTCCGACTTCGCCATACAAGTCTTTCAGGCCGCCTTCTGTGTTCTGTGTGTATGTGATTATATATATATATACATATATATATATATATATATATATATATATATATATATATATATATATATATATATATGTATATATATGCTTTTTATATATATACAGTATATACTGTGTGTATATATACCGTATATATGCAAACAAATATTAAGCCACAAATTTTGTTTTATATCAAATTTACTATACCTTGAGGAGCAACTTACACGCAAGGGGAACTGAATATTAAACGAAATATGTGGCATAATATTTTTTAATATAAAAAGTATCTCCGTGTACGTGACTATATATATACGGTATATATATATATATATATATATATATATATATATATATATATATATATATATATATATATATATATATATATATATATATATATATATAGTATATATATATATATATATATATATATATATATATATATATATATATATATATTATATATTCACAAATCTCAGGCCACACATGTATATTAACATCGAATTCATTATACTTAAAAATCTGGTTAGAAAAGTACAATAGACTGTCACTTTGACCATCCGGCTGTGAAGAGATATTAGTTGCTATCGACTGTACTGTACATACACTTGTCGAATTCAGGTTTTAATATCTAGAACTGATATCAACCCATCTCCACCATGAAAGTTGATTGGTAAGTTAGTGACACGTGGCTAATTACTTATCAATATTGAATTCACTCTAACCACGGAATAAATTACACGCAAAAAACAAGAAAACCAGGATTTGAGCTTATACCTTCTGTGATTTATACATGTATCGTGTGTGAAACCGACAAGTTGCCATATATATATATATGTATGTGTGTTTGTATGATGTATATATATATATATATATATATATATATATATATACATATACACAGTATGTATATATGTCTGCATGCACCGGAAAGCATAACATCCAGCCATGGATGTTCGACAGGATTATGTTGTGCAAAATCAGTAGTAATTCTCATCTTTCTTGATATCTATGTGGCTTTATGTGTATGTATATATATATATATATATATATATATATATATATATATATATATATATATATATATATATATATATATATATATAATAAATGCTCCCATATCATGTACTACCATGT
This sequence comes from Macrobrachium rosenbergii, assembly GCF_040412425.1. NCBI lineage: Eukaryota > Metazoa > Arthropoda > Malacostraca > Decapoda > Palaemonidae > Macrobrachium > Macrobrachium rosenbergii. Next base: position 31,855,961 of record NC_089750.1, on the reverse strand, counting down.
GACAGCATGGAAAGCGAGGCCCCAGGAGAGACACAAAAGAAGAGTGTGCCAAGCACATTCGTGTTCTTTCAGAAGATTTGTAGGTACAATTGGAACAACACTAAATGTAAATTGCAAACTAAGCGTAAAAGCTGAAAAAAAACATTACCAGCTCAACGGGTGATTATACAGAAAGAAGCTTAAAAAGCTCTCTAACAATAAAGGCGTCAAGTTTGTAGATTCCTTGGCTTACCTTTGTTAAGTCTCAGTTATATTTTATTACAGCATTTCTCCGAGTTATATTGCTACAGTATAAAAGAACTCCAACCCTATCCCAATCATTCCTAAAATTAAAATTGTTTATATTTAAAAATACTGCACTCGACGTAGTTTTGTCCTGTTCTCTCACTACATTTATGGTGTTAAATTCTGGTTGCAAGTCCCTTGCCGTTGTACCCAGAAATGGTGTTGAAAGAACACGAAAGCGCTACGTATATTCATTCCTTTATTTCATTCCTGTGGCCTCCAGTGGTTGCAGTCCCATACTGTGTATTTAGTTGAGGAGAATATAACTGTAAAAAAGTGATAAATCTTTTGGATCTGAATGTGTAGGCTACTCGTCACTGAACGCACTGATAGTTATCGTCGGTGGTTCGAGCCCATCAGGCCACTATCGCTTATCAGTTATAATTCCCCTTCGGTATTATTTCCAAGATGAGCGAATTGGATATTACATGACATTTGTAGTGTAATGTTTGTGTATAAAAGATATCTCGGTGATGTGATAAAAATTCATATATATGTATATATTTATATTTATACACAGTACGGTATGTATGTATGTATATATGTACAGGTCGGCTCATAAACAAATAAAAAAGCTAATTATTTTGAGGTTAGAAGGAAATAATTTTGATTTCGGTGAACTTGGGTACGTTCTACTCTTCGTTAAAAAGATAATAAACTAGGATGTTTGCACTATGAAAAACGATCACGAAGACAGTGTCTAAGTGACCGCTACTCAGCAAGAGGAGATAAGAATTTCCGAGAACAGTTTGATTCTCCAAAACGAATAAAAAAAAAAGCAAAAATATCCAGCAGAACGCTAGAGCAGATGTGAAGCGTATCATGGAATCATTGCGAAATTGACATTGTAATTTCCACCAACCCCAACGAGAGAGAGAGAGAGAGAGAGAGAGAGAGAGAGAGAGAGAGAGAGAGAGAGAGAGAGAGAGTTTCTCAATCCTTGAATACTAGTCCCCTCGGTCATGTGAAGGTTTTATGAGTCTTGCGTACAGTGGAGGAGATTGATACGGACCATTTTTAACGCGACAGTTTATTGTATTATAACAAAAGCTAGCTGAGGCGGTGGTGTCACAGAAATGGTCTGTGTAAGGGAGGTTGAGACATCGACTGTTTTTCATGCAAGTTTGTTTCAGTGTCGTCTACGTTCCGAGAGAAAGCATAAAAAGAAAGTGAATCAAAGTGGCTGATAGACTGACAATGCAGCCAAACTTAATCATGAGAAGAGTGAGTACAGAAGAGCTTTATGTGACCTTCTTTAGGGGAATTTACCAGTGAAAAAGAAGGAAGTATTTTAGTCGATAGTTCAGAATTCATCTCTGTCAACAAGGGTCCTTCGTATGACAGATGCCAAGGGAAGCTCGGTTGCATAATTATGTAGCATCCTGTTTGAAATAGGGAGTGAAGAATGTCGTGCAACTGTAATGAAAACAATCTGAAATGTTGGGATAAGCCGAAGTATTATAAGACATGACCGTCTGTATGCGTAAAGCACAAAGAAATTCCCACAGAAAATACAATGATTTCTTCTGTGTCTGATGTAGAGAAATTCAAGGTTTAATCCCGACTTCTTGAAACTGGGTTTGATCGCAGTAGATAAATACTTAAAGAATGGATGACTCTAGGCTTGCGAACAGATGTAGAATGCTGACATTCTAAGATGTCAATGTGTCTTAGATGAAACTGGTCATATGGCAGCACGAGCTCTTGTTCCTGGGCAGCCCATAATTCAAAGATGGACAGCTTACCTACAAGTGTGTAATATACGAGAACATCAGCTACGAGAGCAGAATTGGCCCCGGGGTGTTCTCACTATGGAGGAAAAGGAATAGAGGCAGCCATCCAAGGAGAGGCGATTAACAAGGCTCTAGAAAAGAGAACGGTATTGGAAACGTACACATCCTCCACTCCATTAAATTTCATCCCTCCACATGACAATAAGTCTCCGGACAGCTTTTAAGCATACAGCAAGATCATATTTCCAAAATTTTTTCTGGCCGTAAATCTTGGAAGTTTTTGCGTAGGTACTTTCCATTTGTTATGTTTTCTTTTTAATTTCATGTATGGATCGTAGAGCGGCCCCCCAAATATATCATGATACATAGTGAAAGCTATAATATCTGAAGAATATCAGTGTATGAAATGTAAAAGATTTTTTTTCTAACTCGCCCTGTTTATCATTACTGACACGGACTTCGGCCATATTCATCATTGTTACGACGGAGAAAATGAATCTGACTCCTGAGGCCTTTTACAAGAACCATCAGGTATCTTGTCTGGCGTTTCTGTACACAGATTTTGTTTCCCTTGTTTTCAACGGTATTTCAAGAAGTGGTTTCCCGGTGCCCGACGGGCTATACCTCGCATGACACTTTTTACACACAAACACAACCCGCTCGTCCTTTAGTGATTCGGGAAAACCAGCTTTCATGAGGCGGCCTCTTTTTCGTAGTGGTCAGTGCTAATGAAGCAGAGTAGGCTACTGGCATTTTTGAAAATAATGAAATGTACAAAAACTAATTTGTGTTAGTACTGCTAATGACCTGAGCTGATGCTGATCTTCATATAAATTACTAGTACTAGGTTTAAGGGTTTTTCATTATTTACTATTTATTGTTTTTATTATTTATTTCCTGAACATATTGTTTAGTTGCGCGTTCATATTGTTAAAAAATTGGGGTTGAAAAAATAAAATAAAACAAAAAACTGAAATTGGAAGTGAAATTTTCATGTTGCACACGAAGGCGATTCAGCTGACTTGGAGAGCAGCAGAGCTGGTATATCCACCAAGGGAACTCTGTTCATTTCCGCGTCTGCCATTATGGTATACAGTTGTCCGGATTATTTAAAGATCTTTCTGGCTGCTGTGCATTCATATCGACACTTACATAACCACATTCTGCAAGAAGTCCCGACAAAACGTTTAATTGTTAATAGATAACTTTTCCTGAGTACATTATAGTTTTTTAAATAATTGTTCTGATACACAAACGTTAATTTGATGAAATGGAAATAAAGCAGACACACAAACGAATTAATTTATTCATGCTTTTTTCTTCTGTTTCAGAGGTGAGTGCCGAAATCAGATGAACAACCCGTGGCGCATTTTTAAAGTATTCCTTAAAAATGGTGAACAGTGTATGGTAACACTTGGTATGTACTTTCTAATTTCATTTTTGATCAGATATTACATACTTAGATACATAAAAGGTGGTTCAGCATCGACTTTTCGAGTCCTTGCTACCCTGTGGTGTAGTTTGTTAAGAAAAGGGAGAACTAAAGTGAGTGATAACAATTCGCTTTAGAGAAATTAAAACGTTTTAGTTTGGTCCAAATATTACTAAATATATATACCGACATTGAATGACAAAAACCCATATGTAAATATAACCTTTAGCGTGCTTAAATTAAGCATTTAAATGGGCATATTTGCAAGCACTTACTCATGTATATGATACGCTGTTACGTAGAAAACAAGTGTTGTGTTGAATGACTGCATTGGATGTTGTTTTGGAAAGGGTTGTTGGAACACCTATGGAACATGTGAGAGAAGCCGCCTTATTTAAGTTATAGAAAGACTTCATGATGATTGAATATTATGCATTGCATCAGGATTCGTAGAAGGGGATGTTTGAGGAATGCGAGATTTGCGTCATTCCGAGGAAATGCCCCTCAGATTCCTACTTTGAATGGAAAGAACGATAAGTGCCTTTGGTCATAATGATTGAAGTTCCGTAGAAGGATACTGGTAGAAGGAGTCAAGTTGTATGTGAACTGAACTGGCCGATGCATGTGGGGAACGGCGGAATAAACTGAAGCTGCAAAGAAGGGTGCTCACTGATGAAGCGAAATTGAACAGATGACTTAAGTGATGCACTGATGCTATTCGATAAGGTGGTTGTTAGTATAGTCACTGACCCATGTATGTGACCTCAAGCAAAGAACGTATTTGATGGATCTGATGTTTATGTTGCAGTAGCGAGAGTTGAGAGTGAAAGTATCAGAAAAGAATGAGAGGGTTTACACGTTTGACTGTGCTCAATTGAGGTGGCATCTGAAATGGGGCTCAGAAATATTACCCGAGAAATTGGATGGTAAAGTAAATGTTTCGGGGAATCAGGTTTCAAATAAAGGCAGCAATGTTCGGGAAGTTAGTTAACCGTCTGAACCGCTTTCAGGCAATTTCACAACTTCAAAATTTACCCAGGACAAAAACAACTTTTACTAACTAGTTCTCTCTCTCTCTCTCTCACACACACACACACACACACACACACACACACACACACACACACACGAACGCTCGCACGAGCGCGCCATCTCTTAATTTCTCAGATGTTAAGAAACATCTCCTATTTAATCTTTCTGAAAACTATGCACTGAAATGTCTTTCGTTTAGTCTTCTTTTCGTTTAAAATGTATAAATTTCTTTTTGTTGACTGATATGAAAATTTGACATTTATAAGCAAATCAAACGTTATTGGATAACATGAGAAAATTCGCTCATTTACAACATGATTTAATTCTTCAGTGTTTATTATGGTGTTATATAAATTTCAAATGCTTACATTTAAAGGACTTAGAGTTGTCCCTGGGAAGCAGCTTCAGCGTGGACTTGCCAACGAGGATTATATTTATACCATTCCTGGAAAAATAATCGTGAAAATTATTGATATTTTTCATGAGACATCTCCTGTACATACTCTCACAGAAGTAGTAAAATGGAGTAATGTTGTTCGTGGCACTTTAAAGCGCAGAAAATGTGTATTTAACAGGAAATGTCATCTTTTCGTTGAGATGATTTGAAACTAGGAAAACATACATTGTTCTCAATTTGATTTTTTTACGGAGGAGGTCAGTTTGGTGAACAAATGATGTTACCACTCGGTTATTACCTCGTGCAGAAGTTGTCGCAGCCAACAGAAACAGTCGCGAAGATCGCCGAAGCCGAGGAAATCTTGACAGGTTTTATTGTAGGTAAAGTGCCTAGATTAAGGGAAGTTGAACATGAAAACATGAAAGTTAAAATGAGCTGCATTCACTAATGATGCAGAATTCCATTTTGGAAGTGTGGATTGTAGGATTATTATTACTCAAATTACGCAGCAAATGTTATCACAAGTAAGAGCATATAATGCTACTGGTAACAGTGGAATGCAAATCAGGAAGGTGAAGAGTGGAATGGTCGTAGACTGAGCGAAAACAGGGGCCATGGAAACGATATTGGCCACTGTAGCTGGTTCTAACCTTTTATATTTTTTTTCGTAAACCTTTTCCTTCCAAAAAAGTGTGACTATTGATGAAGTAGATGTAATACCGGCCAAGAGGGAAATTGATAGTTTAGAGTGGAAATGTAGAAAAAATGTCGTCATGGGTAAATACACGGATTCGAGTCCTCAGATGGTCCCCCCCCCAAGAGTATAGGGATTCGTCAACAGAATGTTTATAAACATGGTGATGATGAGAATGGCGTTGCAAAGCAAAGAAACTCGTAATTTCAATAAGGGCTCAGATACCTCTCAATTAAGATGACAGACAACAAGGATGTGTCACAAGATTCGTGGAACTCCCTATAAGATCGACCGTATCCTTTGGGATTCTGTTTTAAAGGTGACCACTCTGTATCCTCTGAGCTTAGCCGGAACTTAGCGAAATCCATATCCCTTAATTGCATATCATTTAGAAACTTTTTTTTCGTAAAGGGTAGAGATGCTGTGCCGAATACAATGTTCTTTCGTTCTTCCCTTGTCTCAGTTATTTCGGCATTTCCTTCCTCATTATTCCTATGCACATATATACGGTTTTTTTTTTTATGTAGAATCTACTGGCCACTTTTTACCAGATACATACGTATGTAATTGTAATAGCCACAATGCCTTCTTAACTTCTCGAATTCTTTGCGCTTTTTTAGATACGCTTGTCACTTAAAAGCCTTAGATCCACGTGCAAGACATTTGTCCGGTAGCGGGAAACGAACCCGCGTCCCCTAATCACAACGAGGTCATGTTACCAACTTGACCACGAAAATGATAAAAACTTTTATGCCTCTCGTACATACCTGTTGAGTTCAGATATATTTATCTGTAATGACAAGCGTATCCAAAAAGTGTGGAGAATTCGAAAATTTAAGAGGGCATTGTGCCTTATTACAATTACATACGTATCTGGTAAAAGGTAAACTGTAGATTCTATATATATATATATATATATATATATATATATATATATATATATATATATATATATATATATATATATATTTATATTTATATATATGTATATATATACACATACACGTACACACATACATACATATTTGTAATATTTAAGTATATGTATATATGTACATACGTACATACATATACTTAAATATTAGAAATATGCTCTTGATTTAATTGTTATATTGTTTATAAGGAATGGACAGACTGCAAAGTACTCCCGTGTATTATGAAAAATCTGTTCGGTCCGATTATATACATGTATGTTGAGCCGTTTCCCATAACTGGAGGTTATCTAGGAGAAAAAATAAAACAACCTTAATGTCATTGCCATTTTCAGATTACAATCCCTGAAATCTGGGCCGAGTCCCTAGTGGCGAAAACTTCCATAACGTTAGCTGCTTTACATACCTACTCAGCAGGCACGTTGACCTCACACACACACACACACACACACACACACACACACACAATGCGTTGCGTCGTAAACCTTTATCTTGTAGTTTCTCTTCTTCATCAAGGTACATCCTTTCCAGTACTTGTTTTACTCTATCGGTATGGGTCAACGTGCATGTGTGAAAAGTTTAATAATTGTTGTTTGTGTGTGTGTGTGTGTTGTAAAATTTTGATGGTCAGATATCAGATGACAAAAAAGCTTTATATGGACTTTAAACAAAATGCCGAAGAACATTGTAAATGTAATAAATGCATTTTTTCTTATCTCTTCTTTTGTAGTTGCATTGGAATATTTCAGTATCCATTTGGTAAGTAAAACAGCTTTTCATTTTGTAGATATTCAGCCGGACGAGAGTGGTAGGGTCTGTCCTACCAAAAAATCAGGACAGGCATAGTATACAGTATCTCTTGCGGTATCGTTTATAATGTGATGATCATGAATAATGCTTTTTTACCTGCTGGAAGAGTATATGTTGGCTGTTAACTCTTCTCGGATAGCAGAACTGTGTTATCATGAGCACCAAGAAGGTAAAAAGCCTTAAACTTGGTGGAATCGTATGGAGTAATAAAAGTACACTTCATGCTACCATGTGGTATATAACTATTTAAATTTTATAGCTTTGTTATACAGTACTGTCCATTGATATGACATCGTGACACTAGAAAGAAAAGCTGTAACATAACGGGATGTCATTGATATTAAACAACCACCTTTCATGTAAAGACTTGTGTGTTTCGACAGTGAATATCATCAAGCCAATAGTCAGTTGTTTCTAAAGAGCGACTTTTGCATTTATATTGTGTGGAGGTACGTTTTTACTTAAGCAAGGGAAAAAATAGATCGAGTTATTTTGATGAGTATACTGTTGCTTAGATTCAAGACTACCGAGCTTTTGTGCATCTTGGCTTGGAGTTCTTTGCTAGAGGCAGTTATGGACCATAACTTCGTCAACAGTAAATGGTAGTTAGTTTATTTTTCAGATAAATGTGCGCTAATGGAAGAATTATGTTTTCATATATTTTTGTTCTTTTATTGGTTTGTTAACATTATTACAATAATCCTCACATTTCTATATTATGCACTATTTACAAAGTATTTACAAATTCATCTGTAAAGGTGTTCATTTTACAGCTTCTTGGTAAGGCGTATTTGGAAAATTTAAGTTTACATCTAATAATATTTATTCTACAATTTACATTTAAGTTATCATCTCTACTTGCCCAAACCGCGTTAACATATTCAATAACTAGCAAGGACATTGTCTTGTTTTGTTTCTTAGTTCTGAGATGAAAGTCTAACATTAAGGTTTTAATTCGTTGGTCACATTTTACAATAATTTTTTCCAAAAGATCCTTAAACCAACCCACACTGGCTTGATGAATGAACAACAATACATGACATGCAAGTGGCTCTCTCTATCTCCACATTTATCACATAAGTCTTCTGGTTTGATATTCAACATCTTTTGTAACCAAAGTTTCATATAAGACACGATAGAATCAATAAATTTAAGGTTCAGATATGACCAGTATCCGATAGACCTGTAAAGAACAGGACAGGTTAATATGTCTACATTTCTGTGGGCCTTTTATTTTGCTTCATTGTCAATAGTTCTGTTCTATGAATATTTTTAGTTGTTTACTTATTCATGCTAAAGATTATCTCATGAGCAAATCTAGTGTGTGTTATTCATATCTGACAAAATTTTGGAGTGATTTTTGCATTTTCTTGCTTTTTTTTTTTTATTTTGAACCAATCAGGATCTCATGGATAGCTATAAAAATGACAGCAGATAAATTTTCACTAAAAATATTGGTTGCTTATTTCATTAAGCTTTCTTCTCTGTGTTTGACGGTACACTATTGTGCGAACCTGTTAGGAATAAGTATTATAAAATGGCATAACTATTCTACACGTGTTATGTTTGCCACAATAACATATCAAATAACGCTGCCTGAAATGACTATTTGTACACTATACGTAACTGCCGGAGCCTAAGAGTGCTTCGTTTTCCGGAAATTCGACTTCCATGAAACTAATGTGCATCTTTTTAGGATCTTTGTCTTTGCTTCATTATATCCGGCATTTACATAAATTTCCTTACTCTCTCTCTCATCTTCCTTTTTAAACTCACTTTTATCGTAAGCGCGTCCGAAGGGTCTTTTTTTTTTTTTTTACATTATTTTTTTACAAAATATTAAGAGTAATAAGGCGATATACGACTAACGCTCATGACGGCTATGATGATGTTTTTATTATATTTTCTCTGGTTTTATGAGTCTCTTTAATAATTGATTTCAACCGATGAAACTAAATGTAGGTAAGTAAAATGAACTCTTGTAAGGAAATAAATATTTTGGTACTGCGATGTTTTCTGAGACATGCTGTTAAAACTGTTTTTTTTCTCTCTCTCTCTTGTTCTTTCTGTGTTTCATTTAATGCTTTGTATTTTAATGATATCTGTTTTTATATATTTTATACCGTTCGTAATCTATCTGAAGATTCTAATATTTGTATTTTGGAAAATGCTTTTAAAATACCATTTGTTCCTTCTACTGTTATTTTATGTTTTACAAAATTTCCCTGTTATTTTTCAAAACAAAAGACGGAAAGTGTATGATTTCCAGCAACTGCGTAGCTGGAACGGCATTACATTATATCGCGTGAATTCTCTTTCACTGGAATACTTAACACTATTTATGTCGTGAAAGGCAGTGTTAATTAATATAGTTTCCAAAGAGAGAGAGAGAGAGAGAGAGAGAGAGAGAGAGAGAGAGAGAGAGAAGAATGACTTTTCGTGTTGATTGGGCTTTAATTCGTCTGTTACTTAATGTACATTCAGTTTGTTCAAGCTTGCCCACTTTCCTTCCTTTTTAGTTTTCTGTAAAAGAAAACTATTGTGCCGGCTTTGTCTGTCCGTCCGCACTTTTTCTGTCCGCCATTTTCCTGTCCGCCCTCAGATCTTAAAAACTACTGAGGCTAGAGGGGTGCAAATTGGTATGTTGATCATCCACCCTCCAATCATTAAACATAACAAATTGTAGCCCTCTAGCCTTATTATTTTTTTTATTTTATTTAAGGTTAAAGTTAGCCATAATCGTGCGTCTGCCAACGGTATAGGACAGGCCACCACCGTGCCGTGGTTAAAGTTTCATGGGCCACGGCTCATACAGCATTGTACCAAGACCACCGAAAGATAGATCTATTTTCGGTGTCCTTGATTATACGCTGTACAGAAAACTCGACTGCGCTGAAGAAACTTCGGCGCATTTTTTACTTGTTTTTAAATTTCTACGAGTATTTCTTATGAAGTAGGGATAATGAATAAGTCATTTGTATCTTGGTAAGATGAAAATTTGTTCTTTAATGTATAATCATGCCGTTTTTTCATTTTCGAACTGTAATGTTTAGCAAATTAATGAACTGCAAATTATAATTTTGTGAGGGCTCTTCTCCATGTGATTTTAAACTTTTTGCTATTGTGTACTATAGTTTCCTTTTAGTTTTAGTAATACTCCTTTTTTGGTTCGACTGATGAAGCTGAACTATCACTTGGATGTTGCTTTGGGTAAAGTAGTTTCTTTTCATACAGCATTGCTGTACGCGCACCTTTGTGTTCAATGAGGTGCCTGACATTCCCCCTTCGTGTCAGTGCAGCAGGAAAATGCGTTAGGTGTGGATGGAGATTTAGCACGTTTCATGAAAACGATAATCATTCAAAGAATATTAAGGAGCAAGTTTTTAAAGGATATTGGGTACTGGACACTTATAAAGACAAGTTATAGCAAAAAACCCAGTGATAATGATATATCAAGTTGTTATATCTCTTACTTGGAATGAGCAGATTTTGAGTTCTCAGTTATCGATTTACGCAAAGTCCATCATCAGAATGATAGCGTGTAGCATGACCCTGTAGCCTAATATTAGTGGTATGGTAGTTGGTACAGTATTCTTTTATGATACATTGGCGGGGCTGGGGTTCCCTTGATGTTTACAAATGTGTGCAAACAGCATGCATGCGTTAACGAGCGCGGAGTGAGATACATTATTACAGTATGTTAGGAATTTTTATTTTATTGATTTTTGTTTTAATTTGGAGTTCCACGCCTTGATTGCCAACCTTTTTTTGTACGACTGTCAAAAGTATTATACAAATTTTACCCTAATATTGTTGCCGCCTTCGTTTCTTTGACGTCTCATTGCGAAGTTGATGTACCCGAGGTATTCTGCGCTTCGCAATCACCTCTCGGAGGTCATCATGAGTCATTGCAGGAGCTCTATACGCTCAAGCTTATGCTCTGCGTTTTTTAACAGAAAGCGAGTCAGTCAACTGTAATTTTGTAGTATAATGCATTTCTCCCTCCTAAAGGAGGAGGTAGCGCGAAAACTTCTCAGTGAGAGCAAAGTTCAAACATTCTGAAAGTATCTCATGGAAATCGTAGCGGGGATAACTACTTGAACACATCCCATATCCATAACGTTTTAATAGCTTTTTGTACATTTGCTTTTAGTACTGCAAAACTATAAAGAGAAAAGACTTAAGATACAAAGGAGAATATTTACAACCGAGGAGAAATATAAATCATTAGAAAAGCTTTGTAAAATGGAAATCTACTCACAATATACGCAAAGAAACTAAATTAAGTATGAATTACAATCTTGATATAATTAGATTCTTGAATTATTAACTCTGACATTAGAAGGAACCTTTGACAGCATCCTGAAAATGCCTGACATGACAAAGATATCATCCCCATAATATGTCCACAGCGATAGGGTTGAGTTCAAGCTCCTCGATAGTTTCTTCTTCTCTGTCTCCGAGGTAAAATAGTACCCACAGGTAAAACGTTGGCGATGTTATCATTGTGTTAAGAGGTTTCAGGTCTTTCCTCTAACATTTAAACGGTTGTTGGTTTCTTCGATTGACGGAAAGCTATCGAATCGTCATCGAGTCCAAAGGTGGGCTCAAAATGTGTTAATCCTTATTTGTGATGCATTTTTCAGTTTTCCTCTCGGGCATGATCATCGTTGTAATGTGTAGATCATGGAACTCAGCGTAGCCTTCTAAATATAACTAGTGTTAATGGGAGGCGCCTGACGGCTTTGTGAATAGGTAAAGGGATTTGTTGGGTAATAGGATTAGGCGCTTTACCAGCTTGTCAGTTCTCACATTACGTAGCGGTCCTTAGGCCCAGTCAGCACTGGATAGGAATGAGCTTAAGGACCTATAAGGTTCTATAAGGTTCAACGATAATATATATATATATATATATATATATATATATATATATATATATATATATATATATATATATATAATAAGAAAATATATACATATATTAATGTATTTATTTATTTATATATTTATTTATTTATTTATTTACTTATATGATGTGTGTAGCTATGTATTTGTGTGTCAGTGTTTGTGCAAGTAAATGCACAGCACACATGAAATAGATAGCTGTGTGTGTATCATATTTTGTAGTTATCTTTCACGGTGCCACTGTGATTTTAACATTTTGCATTATCTTCAATAACCGCAATTTCTTGACAAAGAGAAGATCTATGCGCCGTGTAACAAATAAACTTTAGATCTCAAAATAACTTGTTAAGTCAGGTATGATGTATGAATTGCTTTCAATGCTACATGGAACGATGAGAGTACGTTGACACACAACCATGTACTGAGCGGTGACAGATTCACTATGGTAACTCGTATAGATTATCAAAGTAAAATCATGGATGCAAGAGTTTACGTTATTGGATATATTAATTTCGAAACTAAAACGTATGTCACCATTGGGATTTGGTTATCTGAAACTAGAAGGCTCCTGTTCCCTTGGTTGGACAGTAGAACATATGACCGACCCCATTGGACTGGAGGGTAACTTCTTAGGCACTGAAGCGGGAGGGTGGTGTGAAAGTGAGATAGGAAAGGGACTTCACCACAAAAACTGCATATAGAAAATTTGAGGGACACTAACAAAATGCTGGATAACTAGATTCACGCAGTCGGTGTTTTGCACACCTTTCATGGATCAAATTGTCACTAGGTTAGAATACCAGGTACTAAGATAGTCATGCAGTTAAAATGGACAGGGTTAAATATACTTAGTTTCGCTAAGCTATCGTTACAAAAAAAAAAAAAAAAAAAAGATATATATTGTTAATATTACTTCTATGCACTTTGGGAAACCTGTCTCATAATTAGAGAATGAATGTATGACACTGGTTACTGAGTTTGTAAAAATATATTCAGTTAGATAATTGAAGGTCAAGGACCTGTCAGGTCGGTTAACCTTCAAATTTAAGTCTTTACACAGCTTACGGGATTACTGTGAAGCATTGTATGCATAGATATAGACTATAGAGGAGAAACTGGACAGCCTATGATAGCCAAACAGTTTGTGACGTGCACTGCCTGGCGCCATTGCTATGTGTTGGTTATTATGTAAACAGTGATGCAACCCATGCAATCTAGTGTGAAACCCTGTACTCTTTAAAGTGTGTTTTCTCGGCTGGCATTCAAGACTGTCAAATGATTTATGCACCATTTACGAAATACAGTATGTACTGTATGCAGAAATAAAAATATTTAATTTTGCTGGCATATTTTTTTACGGTTAAGCCATAAAGTTTTGCAGATATGGCTACGTTACAACATTATGATCATGCTGCATTGACAGCCAAGTTTCTCAGCAGTCTTTAAAGACTGGTAAATGATCTTTGCAGCATTTACTAAGGACAATGTGTACTATATGTAGAAATAAAAGTATTAATTCTGTCTGCTGTAGTTTTTATACACTTTAGCGATAAAGTTGACCAATTTGCTGACGTTATTTGCCCCTCTTTCCACCACAAATTTACAGTTTTACTCTCTAAAGGCAGAACTAATTGTTATTGTTCTTTATTCATGGGTCAAACTGACAGGCAGTAAAATTTGACAACAGTATGCTAAAATAATTGTCATCCCCAACGCTGTCATCCCATATAATCTTCATCCACAGGCATAATGATATTATAAATAGCCTAGGTTTAGTAGCCTGATACCTAACAGCCAAAATTCAATGATGTTTATCCCGGCTTGCCCCCTTCTGGTTACTTCTTATTAGAGTAAATCTGCTTTGGTAGCCACATTGTTGCCTCTTAACATATTCTGGACTTCAAAGTCTGTTGCAGAAACTTAAGCTCAGTGCTGCCAATTGTGCCTTTGCTCACAGCTTTTAACTATACCCACCATTGTTGTGAATTGTGCACTAATCACTTCAAGGAATAACATAAGTTCTATAGGTTCGGGATATAATATTTTAATACCAGGTAGGTACATATATAAAGCAGTATAACATGTCACAGTCATACTTAACTGTAATTCAGCATACTTATTTACACTGTACAGTCAAGTTAGGACAGCCTTTAAGAATAACTTAGACCTTCATAGCTAGCCAAGACTTGAGCTGTATTTCATAGTATGTGGAGAGGGACAGACAGAAAAATCAGCATTCTCGAAGGTTATGCTAAGTTAAGCTGCCTTTGCTAAGCTAAGGTTAGGCTATGGTAGGCTACCCTTGGTTATTTGATGATCAGCCCTGATAGACTAGCTAGTTGGTAAAGTTTACTTTTAAAGCTATAATGTATTATGAATTTGAAGTATACATTAGGGTAAAAATGACAATGGTAAAATTGAAGAATACTACCTTTAAGTGTTCTGGCAGATCAAATTCAGTGGGACAGGCATCTTCTGACAACTGAGTTTTATGCATACCAGGAGGTTTGAGAACTTATCATTGATAACATGGTAAGTAACACTTGAAACTGCAGCAGGCCTAGGGCTAGGCCTCATGATACTATGTGCATTGCAGTACTATTAGTAGGGAAAATTGTCAGACTTAACCGTGGTTATGGATTGATGATAACCCTACATGCTAATTTATTGGGCTATATGAATTTAATGTCAAATAAGTTTTAATAAGAAGGTTATTACAACATTCATTATTTCACTAGCTCAAAAAGCAGGCGTGCAGTTGACTGCAAGTTGACTGTGATCTAACACATGTTTACTTGTTTGAAGTTGTTTCAACACAATTATAAAGATTTTCATGAATGAAAGTGTCACTTACTTGTGAAATGTGATCCCCTGTTCTTTTGTGATCCTGTTGCTGTGGGTAACACAGTTGATGGCCCAGAGGTGGCTCTGTTGCTGTTGGTCTGTACAGTCGCTGCTGCTGCTGCCATTTCTAGGAATCAACACATAGCAATGGCGCCCTACTTGCACGCGACAGTCCAATCTCTCCCTCTATATCTACGATTGTATGTGCCATAAAGGTAGGAAAATATTGACTGTCTACAGTCTAGATATTTTCAACGTAGAACTCAAAGGATTTTTGGGGAGGAAAGGGCTGTAAGATGTAGTCATGTTAATCTTTCAGAATTTGCTTTTTATGTATCGTTGAGTTGAATGTCAATCCGTCTTTTATTGCTTCCAGTTACCCCTGTGTCTTCGATTTACACAAGTCTCCTCTGTATTAAAGTGGCGACTTTTTCATTTGTTCTTGGTAACTCATCTAGGTATATAGTTTCACACAAATGAAATTCATTTTTAAATTTTTCATTATTTGTATTTTTACCATTCTTTTGCCTTTACTTTTGGTTGTTATTATTAAAATTCCCGCCATAAATTCATTCAAATTTTTGTTGAATGGAAGTAAAATCATGTAACCTGAAGTTTGTGTCGATAATGTAGCCTACAAAAACTCCGAAAATCTTAGAGTATATGAGAAATGAAAAACAGAAAGGAAGCCGAAAAAATAAGAGAGAGAAAATCATGTCTCATGAATATCAAAATTATGACCAACAATTACAAACCACAGTTCGTCGGTCATAATAAAATGTGACACATGTTCAGTTATGACTGAGCATCCCATAAAAAACAACGACACAGACAATTCAGTAATACTGAAGGAAAATGAGAAATGGAGTCAGCTTCTGTCAATGTGACCGACTTCTGCCGTGAACCCCTAGGCGGAGCTAAACGTTTAATAGAAGATGGAAAGTGTGTCTGAAAAACAAGGTATAGAAATATGAACGATATATCCTTTCAGCGGGTAAGGGATATTATTGTCTTTGTTGTTATGTGAAAAAAATTACATTATGAAACTATCCTCACGCAAAAAGAACAGATTAATTGGCACATGGCTACTTTTATTGGCATTGGCCCTTGGGTGGTATACTTTCTTGATAGTATCAAGTATCTCACACTTCTGACTACTCCTCTGAGCAGCAAAAAGAAAAATAAGCAAAATGCGCCGAAGATTCTTCAGCGCAATCGAGTTTCTGTAGTGTTTAATGCTGTATGAAACTCTCAGCGACGACCCATGAAACTTTCAGACACGGCCCGGTGGTGGCCTGTGTTGTTGGCACCTATACGGTGCCAGACGCACGATCATGGATAACTTTAACCTTAGATAAAATAAAAACTACTGAGGATAGAGGGCTGCAATTTGGTATGTTTGATGATTGGAGGGTGGATGATCAACATACCAATTTGCAGACCTCTATCCTCAGTAGTTTTTAAGATCTGCGGGCGGACAGGAAAAGTGCGGACGGACAGACAAATAGCCATCTCAGTTTTCTTTTACAGAAAACTTTAAATCAAAGTGCTCTAAACATTCTACATTTCTGGCAAAGTGCCAGCCGTAAATTCTTACCATTGACTGGTTATTTATCAAACATGTCACTTATTGAAAATATGGGGGAGAGACAGTAAACTCTTTCAGTAGCAAGAGAGAGGCACTGCATAATAGCGTGAAAGGTCGAGAGGCTAACTTCCTTTAGCCTCTACTTTTTTATGGGCCTGTGTATTTAGGAAGGAGTAGTTTCATTCACCCCTGTACGGTAATTAAGCTGGCTTTCGTAAGGTACTGGCAGGGATGAGGTATGCCTTCGATGCTTACACCGATCAAATGATCAGTGTTATTACTCCAGCAGGGAAATAACAAGATGATTACTTGAGAATCGTAAAATTGACCTAGATTACGTGAGTTAGTCTGAGAATTAAATGTAAAAGTTTATGAAGTGAAAAAACGAACTATTTTACGAATGAAGGATCGTCACGACCGTATAGTCGAAGAACATGAGGCTAACAACATCAGCCGTCATAACAAGTAACGTGAAGTGGACACTTGCCATATTTTTCATTCAAGTCTGTCTGATAAACATATTAAAACCTATAAATCCGAGCTGAGCTCCAGCCGCTGTCTTGGAAAATGGGGCCGAAATTTTATTTTTTTACATTTTTTAGATAACTTAAAACCCGCGACACTACGTATATTCACCTTAGTTTAAGATTAGTCCTTTCGAAAAACTGAACTTTTTGTTTTGTAAAGTTTGTTGCAGGAAAAATAAGAAATTTAAGTATGATCAAAGAAGTGAATTGTCTTTTTTTGGAATTACAAATGTGCACATTTCATAAAGGTGTTGTGTATATAAAACACATTATGCCGTGAAAAATGATATCACGACAATTATTTAACAGAAGTAAAATAGAAGAAAGTTGTATGTAGCATTCTTAAGCTTGTTATTATTATTATTATTATTATTATTATTATTATTATTATTATTATTATTATTATTATCATCATTATTATTATTATTATTATAATGTAAAAAATTTTAATGAAGTCATATCCTTGGCATTTATTATTTTCTCAGATAAATGTTCAGAATGAAGTGTTTAATATGCGAAGGAGAGGTTGGTGTAGGAAATGAGGTTTGGTATAGAGAGGCCTTAGGACTGAAATTTGATTAAAGCAAGCTAAGAGAGAGGTGATGATAAATTTGAGATAAATTTGAAACAGTACCAGTACGCAAATTGTGTTGAAAAACTACATAACAAAGGAAAGAATACCTGCAGTACTTAAAAGAATACGATATTCATGAGAAGGTCTGCTCACTTCCCCCGAAATCCCTTATGTAGATGGAGCTTTGTCTACCTCTCTGTTGCGTCAGCACGTGAATTGCCGTCAAGAAAACGAAAAAAAAACAAAATGGGTATAATTTGGGGGGAAACTACTATCACTAGCATAATATCATTGTGTGTGTGTTTCCTTGTTCATATCACACTACAATTTCGGTGCTACTAATCTAACGCCAGTAATAAGGATGTAATTCTTGTACCATACTGAGTTCAGTGAATCAGGAGTTTCATGCATCTTGAATTATATTACTTACCATTAACGTATTTCTTAGAATTGGGACAGTCGCTTATGAAGACTGCGTAAGTGTTACTTATTACCCTATTTTCAGGCATTTAACATACAGGGTTTTTTGTTATGAAGGTATCCAGGTTTTGCTTCATTCATGATCAGTTAAGAAATTAATTTTCTTATGTCTTTCCCAGGTTTGTATCTCTATTTTGCAGCATCTGCAAACTGTCATAACTGAGGAGTCGCTCTTTTTTTTCCCCTTTACGGCAACAGACTAAAAATGCTGGTGATATATGTTTATTAAAAGAACTATACATCATCATTTATATAATCTGAATTACACCTTTTCCTTCTTAATTTCCCGATACCTGTATTTGCAGCCATCAACGCAACACACATGGCATTATGCAGTGCTATATATACTCAATAATTATTGAGGAATTCTCAAGTCTACCTTAATTCACAAGCACATATTAAAGAAAACGGAGATGTTTACTTTTTATTACCCATTGACAGTCAGGTGAACACTGAAAGTTTCCCACCTAGTGACCCAGCCCAGGACCTTGAGCAGCTACCTCTAAGTACGTCGTACCCCAGGTGGGAGGCGACTCCACCCAGTTGGGTACACCTTAGCAAGACATTCGATTTCAGAAATGACTTTTTAATGTGAGGAGAGAATGCAAGTGCTCTTGATACAAAATTTCCTAAGAACAGATGGCTCGTTGTATCTGATATGGCCACTATAGAATTTCGTAATAAAATTAGTTCAATTTGTGAACAACGTAGCGTTAAGTGGGGACAGGAGGTAGTTATCACCTCACCTGTTACATCACATTGAAGCGTATTTCAGAAAAAGTAATCGGTATGCCATCCAGAAGATTCATTGGTCTTTTGAACAGTTATGAGTGCCAGTATACTTTGAGTGAGCTGAAGGAAATTATGACTGAAGTTTCAGGAGAGTACAGCGACCACTAGCTGAAAAGTATGCTCTTCTACCACTGCAAGGCACGCTTAATTTGCACACAGCTACATTCTCAGCATAACAGTTGTACCTTTATTCAAACAGACGGGAAAATTTTACCAGAGCAATGATAGGAAGACAAGAAAACTGATGAGACCAGTGAGTGACCACGCATTGTCCAAACAGCTGCAAAAATCAGCTGAGAAGACGTGTAAAACTGTGCATGATTGCAGATTGTCGCTAAATATTTATGATGATTTGGAGACGAGGCAAGAATCTAGTTCCGCTGTCCTTTGAAGCCTTTAGCATTTTAATTGCACCAGAGAGAATCGCTCGAAAAAGAACATTCATCTACCAGTCGATTATTGACGTTATCTAAGACCTGGTTCGTTCAAGACATGTAATAGACATGTTTCATGCAATCAGTGCAATCTCCTCTCACAAAGAAGCCGCAGTTAATAGCCCGCAATTAACCATTGAACCCGGTGCCTTCGGACAGTTTGTATTCAGTACTGCAGATAATAACACACACAACCTTGATGGCTTAGGTGAATTTCATGCACTTGGAAAATAGAATTTCTAACGTCAGGTCAATTTATCTTCAGATGTCCTCCATTAGTACAAAAGTTGGCACAAATTGTGACATTATTTCGAATCTGGTACCCAAAAATCCTAACAGAAAACCTCACATTTCCAGAGACGTAATTTTGGATGCTAGAGAATATTAATTGAAGGTGTTTTACTTAGAATGAAGATTAAAGTTTATCCCGTCCTACTAGCAAAAGTGGTGCAGGAGCGCCTGTTGTCAACGGCAAAACAAAAATATCCATCAGCTGTTATGGGGCAGGATACTGATCTGCTTGTGCTTTCAAGTGATTTAGTAAAGACTTTGACCTTTGGTTTTTAAAAACAGGAAAATCAAAGAAAGAACACAAAATTTTTAATATTCAAATGGATAAAGAGAATATGGGCGAGAATTGCGAAAGGTTGTTGTTTGCTCATTCCATTAGCAGACAATATGTCGGCGTTATACAAAAAAAACCAACCAGATTTTAAAAGATAAAATGAAAATATTCAGCGAGAAGAATACCAGTAAGAAGCTGTCAAAGCTGCTAGGGAAACGTTTCTCCTAAAATGGTACGGATCAAAATCAAAGTCGTGGGATGAGCTAAGGTATTTTATTTATAATCGGCCTGTGCACGAAAGAAATTAGGTGCAATTTTTCAACAGGCCTCCCTATCTCCAACCAGTGCAGCTGTAGAGCAGTACTCATACAGCTTCACAGACGCTCATACAGTGTGTCTGTGCAGCTACACGAATGGCTAGGAAACTACCTGGTTTCAGAAGGGCGGGGTTGTCCCATGATCAAGGAATCACTATGACCTTTTCCCACCACCAGAGAAGCAGCTCCTTAAAACTTCTGAACTGAATTTCTCATGCAATCGGAAACTGCTGACAATTTAGTATACTCTGCTCAGAAATGCGTGATGAGTACCAAGGAACTGCTTGTGAGAATTTCCTAGTCGAAATGTTACTGGAAAGCTGTAAGTATTGAATTAAATGACTGTAAAACTTCAAGAAATGTATAATTAACAAACTGATTTTTAATTACTTTCCTATCACTCCCCAATATGATATAATTGATTGTAAACTATACTTAGAAAGGTGGAAAAACTATCAGATTTGTAGTGCATAAAAGGCAGAATCATAGTATTTGAAATTTGTGTAACTTTAGTGGATAATGCCAAGTAACTGTTTATAAAAACTTTCCTTAAAATGCATCTACATGAGTCTGAGTGCTGAATAGTATGATTGTAAATATTTCAAAGTGAGTAGAATTAATAAATATATCATCATTAATTTGATATGTGAATTGAATTACAGTTTTTTGTGAATTTTTAAATCTTTGGCCCATCAAAAAGTTTCTTTCCAAAAATGTTCAGCTTTTTATGAGTAATAATTTTGATTACAAAATTTTGTGTGGTTGTAGCAGTTTAGAAGTTAATGCTGAAAATGCTAAAGTTGGCCGCCATTTTCCAAGATGGCGGCTAGACCACAACTTGAAGTTACGAGGGCGTCTTTGTTTTCAAAAGTATAGGTAAATCTTTAGTTGTACCAGGTCTGAACTCCCTGCTACTTTGTTAGGTAGATTTTAATAAAATTCCCTGATCAGTGAAACTATGTAAATATAAGGTGCACCGGTTTCGGCAAAGCTACCGGATGCTCAAGTTGTGTTTATGGTTTCAAATATTTCAGAACGAAAACTTTATGAAATTATATTGAATATTTGG
The DNA here is from genome assembly GCF_040412425.1 of Macrobrachium rosenbergii. Classification (NCBI taxonomy): domain Eukaryota; kingdom Metazoa; phylum Arthropoda; class Malacostraca; order Decapoda; family Palaemonidae; genus Macrobrachium; species Macrobrachium rosenbergii. Next base: position 31,834,551 of record NC_089750.1, on the reverse strand, counting down.
GAACCACTTTTCCCTCGCATCTTCTCGATTAGAAAAAGGACGAAACAAAGAAAACTTGTGCTTCGCCGGCGGATGTTCAGAGAGGAGTGTTTCTGCGGTACGTGATTAAGTGTAGAATTCTGTCGGTGTGATTTTCACTCGCTTGTTTTCTTCGCCTCCTTTTGGCTTTGTCCTATTCCTACATTTTCTTGGCTGCTTTCAGTCGCTCAAAAACGAACTCTGATGCAGTTTCTTAAAAGAACCTTTTTTAAATTTTTTTTTTATTTTTAGTAAAATCAGTACTTCTGCATCATGTAAAAGATAATGAGAGAATCATTTCTGTCAGCTAATTGTTTTATACAAGATAACAAGAGAGAGAGAGAGAGAGAGAGAGAGAGAGAGAGAGAGAGGCTATTTAAAGAAAGTTTTGTTAGAGTACAGCCTAGGCGCCATGCATGAAATTTTGTAGTTGAATTTATTGCTCCAAATAGTTGCCCTTGCAAGAATGCAACAGGGTTTTTGCGTATTGTTTTATTAAGCCCAAGCGAATTGTTCAGCACAGTCCTCGTCGACTCTCTCTCTCTCTCTCTCTCTCTCTCTCTCTCTCTCTCTCTCTCTCTCTCTCTCTCTCTCTCTCTTCAATCGTGATGTAGATTGCTCATTCTAATTTCAAAGAAAATGCCAAAGTGGGATTTATTTCTCCACAAGGAATTCTAGCGAGAAACACTCTCACCCTTAAGCTGAAAACTCGTCCATATACTTGAAGTATCAATATGGCACTTAATATATTCTCCTATTTATTTGAAGTCAGAAGAATCCTCCTTATAATAGCTGCATAATGTGCGATGCCTTCTTTGAAGGACTTTTGATTTGGCTTTGGGGTAGACCTGTGTCTCGATATATATATATATATATATGTATATATATATATATATATATATATATATATATATATATATATATATATATATATATATATATATATATATGTGTGTGTGTGTGTGTGTGTATTTTGGTAATTGTCTGGTGTACTGATGAAACCATATTCATGGATTGTTGTAAATATTACATGACTTTGCAGAATATCATCGCACAGTACGCAGATATCGTTACCTTATAAAAGAGGATAAGTTTTTTATTACGTCTTAAAATTGAAAGCATAAAAGTAATGACATGCAACGCTGCAGTGATATTTTTATAGCTGCTTTGCAATAGCCCGTACAGCAATGCTAGGTGCAGCCTATTATCGATCGTGAAATATTCAAATCCATCAATTTCTCTTGTTAATGTTTTGTGCTCTTCTGTAAGGGCACAACTACTGAAGTCACGTTTAAGTTACCTTTTGTAGGAAAAAACGATCAACACGAATAAAGCAGACAGCTAGCAGAAAGATCAAGGGGCGGAAATAGTAAGAAATGAACAGTACCTGCAAGCATCACACACACACACACACACACACACACACACACACACACACACACACACACACACACACACACACACACACACAGAAGGCTCAAAAGATTAAAAGAAAGGTCATTTCCATAGACTCTGAATAGTTGTTGGAGCTCAGCATCTTCCAGTAATGTTGCGCCTAGTTGATGGAAGTATCTGCGCATCTTCTTAAAGGAACTTTAGTTATCTGAGGAGCTTAACGTAGTTACCCATGACTAGGTGGTGACCTCCCTAGCTTTCAAACCTAAGCCTCTGCAGTGCCCTGTTTGGCAGATCCTGTCTCCCTGTTTCTTTAAACGTGAGTGTCACGATTTAAGGTAACCTGCTTATTTGTTTATTATTGATTTTGTTACTTCCGGTCGTTTTTATTTTGTATTAATTTGTCTTCATTCTCACTCTTGTCTGTGTAAGATTCCTAATCAAGTACTTGTTCCATAAGAATGAATACATTTTATGAGTGACATTTCTTAGTCTTCAAATTCTTTATTACCTTTCCTTTTAAGAATATAATTTTCCATTCGTGATTGCCCGTTCCACTTCGTAGTTTCCTGTCAAAACCATGCCA
>NC_089750.1:31800052-31827552 GCF_040412425.1 Macrobrachium rosenbergii | reverse complement strand
AAAGATGTTAATCCCTAAGAACTAAAAACGCTTTTGTTTTGATAAAGCTTTAAAGCAGATATGCATCCCCTTCAGGAACGCATAGCTTTACCCCCATCCCCTTCCTCTCTCTTTTGTATGATTAATGGTCCGTCAAATCCCCTTAAAGGAAGATGCATAAGAGTTCTCGGGGTTTCTTTTCAGAATTTTAAAGCAGCAAAGACACCAGTGTCAGGGTATTTGGTGAGGAGACATTCCTGTAAAGTTAATGTTGTAGAAAGATACTTATCTAAAAGTCTCTCTCTCTCTCTCTCTCTCTCTCTCTCTCTCTCTCTCTCTCTCTCTCTCTCTCTCTCTCTCTCTCTCTCTTATAACCACCTTCACGTTTTTGGGAAACAGATTACGTTTGTGCAAAATTTGTTGTAGCGTCAGATTGTGAACCTAAGTATTCCGTAGGGATATGCAAATAAAAAATCTCTCTACGAATGTCAGTCAGTTTGGTAAAAAAAAAAAAAAAAGGAAAGAAATCGGATCCCATGAGAGTAGAGAAGAATCGTGTATTATATCAGTCACTTTTTTTATTTACACACACATGTATTTATGTATGTATATGTGTGTGTAAATGTATAATTAGCATATTCATATGTATTTAGTTGTATGTGGAAAGCGTTCAGTTTAGACTGATTTGCTGAAAAATTATGAAAGCGGCACTTTCCCGGGAGATTTCCATATGCATTGAGATGGGAAGTGACAGACTTTTTTGTGAATGGTTGTGAAAAATTGTTAGAAATGTTCTCAGTTTGAGAGATTTGCTGACTGCTAGCCATATTCATCCGTGTATTCGTGTTGAACTACTACGTGCCCGAGATAAAGGGGTAAAAATGTGGCGATAAATGCAGTTAAGACTGGTGAGTTTCACGAGAAAGAAATGATAAGAGCATAAGGGGAGATGAGGAAAAAGAGGCCTGGGGAAAGACGCCGAAGTGGAGGTTGAGGATGAGCCTGCCAGACTGAGGGATCGGTGCAGCTCCGAATCAGCAGGGAGTGTTTGTGCGTAGGAAGGAGGAATAAAAACACTTAGTGGTTGGATGATAAAATGACGGGTTTCGTTTAGGAAAAGGTCTTGTGTCTTGAGTGGAGTTGTTTGGCAAAAGAGGGCATCGCATAACGGTATACAAGTGGCTGAATGAATTAGTCAAGGGAAATAAGGTTGGCATCTATTGAAATTTTTGGTTAAATCTGGTAGGTATTTGAAGAAGAGAAAAAGTTGTAGTTTATGGAGGTGAACGCTAGGAAGAAGTCTAATCGGTGGATCGATTTCAGATGCTGTGTGAAGAGATTCCAGTCCTGTGAGCATTTTGAAGAGCTGTTGAATGTGGAGAGTAGAGGAGGGGGAGATAAGTTTAACGCAAGAGTGGGAAGGGATGCACTGAATTTGATAGCACTTGTGGAAGTGAGTCGGTGGTATGTAGGGATGTAGAAGTGAGTACTGAGGATGCAAAGAAGGCAATTGAAGGTTGAGACACGTGAAGACGCCTTGATTGATGGGATTACAAAAGAGAGGTGGCCAAAAGTAATGGGTCAAGTGGATTAAAAGATCATCTCTAACCTGGAAAAGTGCTGTAGGTGACACTGGATGTGAACGATATGTTGATCAGTAGGCAGTAATGAAACAACAGAGTGATAATTTTGAGAGAAATCAGGCAAAGCTATATGAGCTTACAAGGGTTTCAACTATCATACGATAGGATTGATAGAGATGTGATCTTTGACTAGTCTGTTTAATATGTTAATGAATGCTGCATCGATTTGAGAAGTAGAATTGCAGACAATTTGAAGTGTTGATGTGATGACGAAATTAAAAGTGAAATTGAGCAAGAAGACATTGTAAATGAACTGCCGGAAGATAAAGCATTGAATATTACAACAGGTTATGATAAAATAAGAGAAATGATGAGCCACATAGTAGGTGAGATGGAATGTAGCAGGATCTGTGGAAGCCAAAGGAAGGAAAGCTAAAGGGGTTTGAGAACTATCTCTTCTTATGGAACAGGAGAGTGAATGTTGAGCGAAAACGAAAGAAAAAATTGCAACCTAACAGGTTGCAATTATTTCTTTCGTTTTCGTTTAAGCTTAATATTTTCCCTTGGCAATTTATGGTAATAAGAATTGAAATATTTGTAAAAGCGGACTTACCATGATTTGGTAGAAAAGTTGGCCCAGATGAAATGTTCGATTTGTATGCTAGGATGTATTATAGTTATTTAAAAATACTAGAGGCCAACAGACTGCTCAAAAATATATATATATATATATATATATATATATATATATATATATATATATATATATATATATATATATATATATATATATATATATATTGTGTGTGTGTATGTGTTATACACAGCACTCTAACATATATTGTGATCGAAATTATTATATATACTTATTTCTTTTTCATTTGTCTTAATAGACAGGGTGATTTAATTACTATGCTCTTCGTTTTAAACAGCATATATTTTTTTATAAAAAGATGTGTGACCGTTGCTTTCAGGACTAGACATTGTATTACAGAGAGATCTGCCATTGGTTCATGCGATCATCTTCTATTCAAGCCCACACTGCAAGAGAAGCAGATACAGTTGCTTCTACTGATTTATTTATAGATACACATATATATGTATGTATGTATATGTATATATATATATATATATATATATATATATATATATATATATATATATATATATACATATATATATACAAACACACACACACACACACACACACACACACATATATATATATATATATATATATATATATATATATATATATATATATATATATATATATATTTATTTATATGAGTGTATGTGGTCTATCTGTACTTTATAGAGAAATGTTGAGGCATAAATATATACGCAAGAGTGTCTGCGCAATTAAAGGTAGTTGTTTGTCGTTTTGATTATGTCGTAACTTTGAGAACATAGCGTGATCAACCCGATATATGCAATTGTGTTGGTTTTAACTTGGTGAATCGAGCTCGCGTGAGCGGAACTTCTTTGATCGTCTTGGTCTTTTGGAGATGTTACCACCTAACTTCACTTGGTCTTCCATATTTTGTTATTCTGACTCTCTCCTTCAGTGGTGCTGTTGTTGATTTCTTCCTCTTTCTTCGGAGGGAGAATTTACGTAATAAATAATTCTTTATGTGCTCAAACCTTTGCTAACTTAATGACATTTAATGATGTGTGTGTGCTATTCATGACATTTAATGAACTGCCATTCATGACATTTAATGAACTGTGTGTGCCATTCATGACATTAAAATTATCTGTGTGTGCTATTCATGACATTTAATGATCTGTGTTCCATTCGTGACATTTAATGAACTGTGTGTGCCATTCATGACATTTAATGATCTGTGTGTGCCATACATGACATTTAATGATCTTTGTGTGCCAGTCATGACATTTAATGATCTGTGTGTGCCAGTCATGACATTTAATGATGTGTGTGTGCCATTCATGGCATTTAATGATCTGTGTGTTCCATTCATGACATTTAATGATCTGTGTGTGCCAGTCATGACATTTAATGATCTGTGTGTGCCATTCATGACATTTAATGATCCGTGTTCCATTCGTGACATTTAATGAACTGTGTGTGCCATTCATGACATTTAATGATCTGTGTGTTCCATTCATGACATTTAATGATCTGTGTGTGCCAGTCATGACATTTAATGATCTGTGTGTGCCATTCATGACATTTAATGATCTGTGTTCCATTCGTGACATTTAATGAACTGTGTGTGCCATTCATGACATTTAATGATCTGTGTGTGCCATTCATGACATTTAATTATCTGTGTGTGCCAGTCATGACATTTAATGATCTGTGTGTGCCATTCATGATATTTAATGATTGTGTGTGCCATTCATGGCATTTAATGATCTGTGTGTGCCATTCATGACATTTAATGATCTGTGTGTGCCAGTCATGACATTTAATGATCTGTGTGTGCCATTCATGACATTTAATAATCTGTGTGTGCCAGTCATGACATTTAATGATCTGTGTGTGCCATTCATGACATTTAATGATCTGTGTGTGCCAGTCATGACATTTAATGATCTGTGTGTGCCATTCATGACATTTAATGATCTGTGTGTGCCAGTCATGACATTTAATGATCTGTGTGTGCCATTCATGGCATTTAATGATCTGTGTGTGCCATTCATGACATTTAATGACCTGTGTGCGCCATTCATGACATTTAATGATCTGTGTGTGCCAGTCATGATATTTAATGATCTGTGTGTGCCATTCATGGCATTTAATGATCTGTGTGTGCCATTCATGACATTTAATTATCTGTGTGTGCCATTCATGACATTTAATGATCTGTGTGTGCCATTCATGATATTTAATGATGTGTGTGTGCCATTCATGACATGTAATGATCTGTGTGTTCCATTCATGACATTTAATGATGTGTTTGTGCCATTCATGACATTTAATGAACTGTGTGTGCCATTCATGACATTTAATGATCTGTGTGTGCCATTCATGACATGTAATGATCTGTGTGTTCCATTCATGACATTTAATGATGTGTTTGTGCCATTCATGACATTTAATGAACTGTGTGTGCCATTCATGACATTTAATGATCTGTGTGTGCCATCATGACATATAATGATCTGTGTGTTCCATTCATGACATTTAATGATGTGTGTGTGCCATTCATGACATTTAATGATCTGTGTGTGTCATTCATGACATTTAATGATGTGTGCCATTCATGACACTTAATGATGTGTGTGTGCCATTCATGACACTTAATGATGTGTGTGTGTGCCATTCATGACACTTAATGATCTGTGTGAGCCATCCATGTCATTTAATGATCTGTGTGTGCTGTTCATAAAATTTAATGATCAGTGTGCCATTCATATGACATTTAATGATCTGTGTGTTCCATTCATGACATTTAATGATTTGTGTGAGCCATGCATGTCATTTTAATGATCTCTGTGCCATTCATGACACTTAATAATCTGTGTGTACCATTCATAATATTTAATGATCTCTGTGTGCCACACATGACATTTAATGATGTGTCTGTGCCATTCATGACATTTAATGATGTGTGTGAGCCATTCATGTCATTTAATGATCTCTGTGCCATTCATGACACTTAATGATCCGTGTGTGCCATTCATGGCATTTAATGATGTGTTTGTGCCATTCATGACATTTAATGATGTGTCTGTGCCATTCATGACATTTGATGATGTGTGTGAGCCATCCATGTCATTTAATGATCTCTGTGCCATTCATGACACTTAATAATCTGTGTGTGCCATTCATGACATTTAATGATCTGTGTGTGCCATTCATGACATTTAATGATGTGTGTGTGCCATTCATGACACTTAATGATGTGTGTGTTCCATTCATGACATTTAATGATCTGTGTGTACCATTCATGACATTTAATAATGAGTTTGTGCCATTCATGATACTTAATGATCTGTGTGTCATTCATAATATTTAATGGTCTGGGTGTACCATTCATGACACTTAATGATCTGTGTGCCATTCATGACACTGAATGATATGTGTGTGCCATCCATGACATTTAATGATCTGTGTGTGCCATCCATGACATTTAATGATCTGTGTGTGCCATTCATGACATTTACTAATGAGTTTGTTCCTTTCATGACATTAGTGATGTGTGTGCCATTCATGACACTTAATGATCTGTGTGTACCATCCATGACATTTAATGATCTGTGTGTGCCATTCATGACACTTAATGATGTGTGTGTGCCATTCATGACACTTAATGATGTGTGTGTGTGCCATTCATGACACTTAATGATCTGTGTGAGCCATCCATGTCATTTAATGATCTGTGTGTGCTGTTCATAAAATTTAATGATCAGTGTGCCATTCATATGACATTTAATGATCTGTGTGTTCCATTCATGACATTTAATGATTTGTGTGAGCCATGCATGTCATTTTAATGATCTCTGTGCCATTCATGACACTTAATAATCTGTGTGTACCATTCATAATATTTAATGATCTCTGTGTGCCACACATGACATTTAATGATGTGTCTGTGCCATTCATGACATTTAATGATGTGTGTGAGCCATTCATGTCATTTAATGATCTCTGTGCCATTCATGACACTTAATGATCCGTGTGTGCCATTCATGGCATTTAATGATGTGTTTGTGCCATTCATGACATTTAATGATGTGTCTGTGCCATTCATGACATTTGATGATGTGTGTGAGCCATCCATGTCATTTAATGATCTCCGTGCCATTCATGACACTTAATAATCTGTGTGTGCCATTCATGACATTTAATGATCTGTGTGTGCCATTCATGACATTTAATAATGTGTGTGCCATTCATGACAGTTAATGATGTGTGTGTTCCATTCATGACATTTAATGATCTGTGTGTACCATTCATGACATTTAATAATGAGTTTGTGCCATTCATGATACTTAATGATCTGTGTGTGCCATTCATAATATTTAATGGTCTGGGTGTACCATTCATGACACTTAATGATCTGTGTGCCATTCATGACACTGAATGATATGTGTGTGCCATCCATGACATTTAATGATCTGTGTGTGCCATCCATGACATTTAATGATCTGTGTGTGCCATTCATGACATTTACTAATGAGTTTGTTCCTTTCATGACATTAGTGATGTGTGTGCCATTCATGACACTTAATGATCTGTGTGTACCATCCATGACATTTAATGATCTGTGTGTGCCATCCATGATATTTAATGATCTGTGTATGCCATTCATGACATTTAATGATGTGTGTGTGCCATTCATGGCATTTAATGATCTATGTGTGCCATCCATGATATTTAATGATCTGTGTATTTTTTATAATCTTATACGATTATGTTATTTGTACTTGATATTTTATTTTTCTTGTTGATAATTTTTTTTTTTTCTGTATAGGCCATGTACTTGTAAGAACAGAGATTACTGTTTACTTTGTATATTTTGTATTATGTCACGTTGTGGACAAATTTGTACTAATTATTGTATACTTTTGTCAATAAAATAACTAACTAACTAACTATGCCATTCATGACATTTAATGATGTGTGTGTGCCATTCATGGCATTTAATGATCTGTGTGTGCCATCCATGACATTTAATGAACTGTGTGTGCCATTCATGACATTTAATAATGAGTTTATGCCATTCATGACACTTAATGATCTGTGTGTGCCATCCATGACATTTAATGATCTGTGTGTGCCATTCATTACACTTAATGATGTGTGTGTGCCATTCATGACATTTAATGATGTGTTTGTGCCATTCATAACATTTAATGATCTGTGTGTGCCATTCATGACATTTAATAATGAGTTTGTGCCATTCATGACACTTAATGATCTGTGTGTGCCATTCATGACACTTAATGATCTGTGTGTGCCATTCATGACATTTAATGATCTCTGTGTGCCATTCATGACACTTAATGATCTGTGTGTTCCATTCATGACATTTAATGATCTGTGTGTGCCAGTTATGACATTTAATGATCTCTGTGTGCCATTCATGACACTTAATGATCTGTGTGTGCCATTCATGACATTTAATAATGAGTTTGTGCCATTCATGACACTTCATGATCTGTGTGTGCCATTCATGACACTTAATGATCTGTCTGTTCCATTCATGACATTTAATGATCTGTGACATTTAATGCCATTCATCCATGACATTTAATGATCTGTGTGTGCCATCCGTGACATTTAATGATCCGTTTGTGCCATTTATGACATTTAATAATCTGTGTTGCCATTCATGACACTTAATGATCTGTGTGTGCCATTCATGACATTTAATGATCTGTGTGTGCCAGTCATGACATTTAATGATCTCTGTGTGCCATTCATGACATTTAATGATCTGTGTGTGCCATTCATGACATTTAATAATGAGTTTGTGCCATTCATGACACTTAATGATCTGTGTGTGCCATTCATGACATTTAATAATGAGTTTGTGCCATTCATGACACTTAATGCTCTGTGTGTTCCATTCATGACATTTAATGATCTGTGTGTGCCATTCATGACATTTAATGATCTCTGTGTGCCATTCATGACATTTAATGATCTGTGTGTGCCATACATGACATTTAATAATGAGTTTGTGCCATTCATGACACTTAATGATCTGTGTTTGCCATTCATGACACTTAATGATCATTGACATTTAATGATCTGTGTGCATTCATGACATTTAATGACAGTTATGACATTTAATGATCTGTGTGCCATTCATGACATTTAATGATCTGTGTGTGCCATTCATGACACTTAATGATCTGTGTGTTCCATTCATGACATTTAATGATCTGTGTGTGCCATTCATGACACTTAATGATCTGTGTGTGCCATCCGTGACATTTAATGATCCGTTTGTGCCATTTATGACATTTAATAATCTGTGTTGCCATTCATGACACTTAATGATCTGTGTGTGCCATTCATGACATTTAATGATCTTTGTGTTCCACCCATGACATTTAATGATCTGTGTGTGCCTTCCATGACATTTAATGATCTGTGTGTGCCATTCATGACATTTAATGATCCGTTTGTGCCATTTGTGACATTTAATAATCTGTGTGTGCCATTTATGACACTTAATGATCTGTGTGTGCCATTCATGACATTTAATGATCTTTGTGTTCCATCCATAATATTTAATGATCTGTTTGTGCCAGTCATGACAATTAATGATCTGTATGAGCCATCCCTGACATTTAATGATCCGTGTGTTCCATTCATGACATTTAATGATTTGTGTAAGCTATAAATGTTCAAGTTCTGCACCGATGGGATGGAGGGATGAGAAGTGGGTGACATGTAAGGATAACCGAAAATGACAGATATTAGTGTCTAAACCATAGTTTTTGAGATTGCTGAAATGGATAATGACACTCCCCATGCCCTTTAAATCCAAGTTCAGCCCTGATAGGAAGTGGGGTGAGAAGGGGTGGGAAGGGGGTGAAGTAAAAATAACCAAGGAGACATATATTAGCTCTAATCCATAGTTTTTGAGGTCGATGAGATGAATAATAACACTCCCGATGCCCTTTAAGTCCAATTCAGCCGTGATAGGAAAGTGTGGGAAGGGGGTGTCATGTAACAGTAACTGAAAACGACAGATATTAGTGTCTAATCCATAGTTTTTGAGGTCACTGAGATAAATGGTGACACTCCCGATGCTGGTTAAGTCCAAGTTCAGCCCCGATAGGAAGGGGGGGGGGGTGAGAAGGAGTGGGAAGGTGGTGACGTAAATATAACTGAAAACGACAGATATTTGTGTCTAATCCATAGTTTTTGAGGTCACTGAGATAAATAGTAACACTATTAATGCCCTTTAAAAGTCCAAATTCAAATACAAGCATTAAGCTATAAACGGCCTTTAATATCCAATTCACTCTACTTTGGAAATAATATATTTTCATATATGTTACCCACACGGGAATTTTTTTAGTTGATAATAAGTTCGTTGTCTCGTGGGCATCACTGAGTTCTTGTCTTCGAGCCTACAAGATGACAAACTTAATATAAACTAAAAAATTCCTCCTCGGGTAACATATGAAAATATATTATTTCTGAGGTAGAGCAAATTGGATTTTAAAGGACGTTTGTAGCTTAATGGTTGTATATGAATCATGGTGATGTGATAAAATTCATTCATAATATGGCTGCATGCGACAAACTCACTACATGGTTAACATGGCAGAGGTGGGTTGATATCAATTCTAATTACAAATACCAAAGTTCGACAGTGATTTGTTGGTGTGAGTTAGTATCAACTTATACCTCCCTTGATGACCTTGTCGTTTAAGGCGTCACTGTAGCCCTGAGTTCTTGTCTTCCATGATTTGAGTCCACGAGGCGACGAACCTATTATCAACTAAAAAATTCCCCTTCAGGTAACATATATGAAAATATATTCATTCTGAGGTAGAGCGAATTGGATATTTAAAGGACGTTTGTAGCATAATGCTTTATATATATATATATATATATATATATATATATATATATATATATATATATATGTGTATATATATATATATATATATATAATATGTATATATATATATATATATAAATATGTATATATATATATATATATATATATATATATATATATATATATATATATATATATATATATATATATATATAGCTGACCAACTCAGCACTGCCCATGAAAACTCAAAATGACAACTGGCAAACTCTCTCTCTCTCTCTCTCTCTCTCTCTCTCTCTCTCTCTCTCTCTCTCTCTCTCTCTCTCTCTCTCTCTCCTTTTCCTGTTAGGATAGTTGCTTCAGTTACATTGTCCATCATTTTTGACATTTTATATTTCGCCCCTTCTCACCCCAGATTCCTATCGGAGCTGAACTTGGATGACTTAAAGAGCATCGGGAGTATCACTGTTCATCTCAGTGACCTCGATTAGTACCAATATGTGTCGTTTTCAGTTATTTTTACATGCACCCCCTTCCCACCCCTTCTCACCACCTTCCTCTCACAGCTGAACTTGGGCATAAAGGGCATCAGGAGTGTCACTAGTTATCTTAGTGACCTAAAAAACTACAGATTAGACACTAATATCTGCCGTTTTCGATTATTTTTACATGTCATCCCCTTCCCACCCCTTCTCACCCCCCTTCCTATCAGGGCTGAACTTGGACTTAAAGGGCATCAGGAGTGTCACTATTCATTTCAGCAACCTCAAAAACTATGGATTTGAGACCAATATCTGTCGTTTACGGTTATTTTTACATGACACCCCCTTCCCACCCCTTCTCACCCCGCCTTCCTTTCAGGGCTGAACTTGGAAGTAATCGGCATTGGGAGTGTTATTTTTCATCTCAGTAACCTCAAAAACTATTGATTAGACACTAATAGCTGTCGTTTTCAGGTATTTTTACATGTCACCCCCTTCCCACTCCCTCTCACCCAACCTTCCTCTCAGGGTTGAACTTGGACTTAAAGGGCATCGGGAGTGTCACTATTCATCTCAGCGACCTCAAAAACTATGGATTTGAGGCTAATATCTGTCATTTTCGTTTATTTTTACATGTCACCCCCTTCCCACCCCTTCTCACCTCCCCTCCTATCAGGGCTGAACTTGGACTTACAGGGTATCAGGAGTGTCATTGTTCATCTCAGTGACCTCAAAAACTGTGGATTAGACACTAATATATGCCGTTTTCATTTATTTTTACATGTCACCCCCTTCCCTCCCCTTCTCACCGCCCCCTTCCTATCGGGCTGAACTTGCACTTGAAGGGCATCGGGAGTGTTATTATTCATCTCATTGACCTCAAAAACTATGGAGTAGACACTAATATCTGTCGTTTTCAATCATTTTTACATGTCACCCCCTTCCCACACCCCTCCCCCTTTGGTGCCAGTGATGCCTTACCCCAACAGTATACTTTTCCAGATAGTAAGTCATATGTATACCAAGTTTGGTTGAAATTGCTCAATGCGTTTCAGAGTTATTCTGGCATATACACTCACACATATACCTATATATATATATATATATATATATATATATATATATATATATATATATATATATATATATATATATATATATATATATATATATATATATATATATATATACACATACACATACAGACAGACACACACACACACAGTGTTTACTTCCTGGGAATTGTTACTTGGTAATTTATTTGAAAGTTTCTTTTTACTTACCATTGGAGTATTTGCAGTAAATACGATATCGATTTCTTCTGTGTTATTTTCACATCAAATAACCTTGTTCGATTTTGTCCCATAAAGTCTATATTGCTTTTCTTTTGTCATTTTCTCTGCAGTATCTTCTTGTTATTTTTCTAGACTTATTTTCCGTGTGATATTGTTACTCCATTTTAAACATTCACTACTACAGAATTGTAGCCCATATTCGCGTACTTGCTATTTAAGCTAATTATATTCTTCATTGTTATTTTCATACCATATTTAATTTAAGAGGGGTGGAGACCAAATTGTTGCACTCCCGCCTCTTAGTAATTATTTAGGGATCAGATTGTTACTCCCAACCCAGATAACTTTTGAAACTGGCATCCAATCCATTGCTTAGGACCTACGTCAACAGAGACACCGTTTAGGTTAGTGGAACGTTCCTAAGTCGTTCCAATTATCCTGGGGAATGAACTGGGCCTTCTTACTGGTGAAGTAGGTATCATGACCACTTCGCCATAATTCTACAGCTATCATGAGAGTAGTTAGACTTCCTTATACTTCCCATTTTTGGCTCACTCATCGCTGCTTTATTGAATCGCTATCACTGTAATTCCGCAATCACCATAATGATATTAATTTTCAATGTATTTAAAGTTGTTGATCCACTCACCGTGGCTTCAGTAAGCGTGTAGCACCCAAGAGCGCAGCTAAATCTTTCGAATTTTATGGAAGGATATTTGAGGGCGTTGAAGACGCAATTAGTCCTTTCGCCGTGAGCGTTCCTCCTTTGCCATACCTGAGTCTTTACAGTACTATGATTTTTTTTTTTCGATCCTCGAAAAGGGAAGTGTTGATTGGTGGTTTATCTGTCCCTTGCACTGTATAAATCCCAGATTTAGTTCCAGAAACTGAAGGCAAACTCTTAACAGTTTGATGATGGTAATAATGGGTCATAATGAGGCTCGAAAAACAAGCAGAATAAAGCAAATACGTATTAAGGCTATCAGAATTCTTTTTTATTTTAATTCATCACTCAATTTCTGTTTCAGTTCACGTTTCAGATTTATCCTAATTCATCTAAGTGATTCTCATTATTCATAAAACAGATTTTTAAAATTGATTATGAAATTCTATTTCAGTTTGTCTGTCAGATTCCGTTGTATTCTACCAAGTAGGCCCTAATCATTTCACCTGTCAGAATTAATTTCAATTCATCAGTCGTTTCTTTCAGTGCTTTATTCAGGTTCTGTGTGAGTTCATCTCTTCAATTCTGTTTCGTTCCACAACTCATTCTGTTAAAATCACCAGTCAGATTCTGTTCCAGTCCATCGCTAAGATTCTATTTCAGTTCACCAGTCAGATTCTGTTCCAGTCCATCGCTAAGATTCTATTTCAGTTCACCAGTCAGATTCTGTTCCAGTCCAACGCTAAGATTCTATTTCAGTTCACCGGTCAGATTCTATGTCAGTGATAACAACATTCATTATTATTGTACAAAAAAAACATAGTTTTAATGACGTTTAACAATAAATAAGAGCAAACCTTGTTAGAGAATATCTAGATGTAATAGATCTTAATGTTAATTTACAAAAGCTGAAGTGGATTTACAGTAACCCATCTGTCAAAAGTAAATTTTAAATTGTATAAAAAATAGAGAACAAATCTCTATGTTCGAGTCAAGAAAGAGGATTAACAAACATGTAAATTTGTATTCAGTCAAGATCACTTGTACAGTATATCACGAACAACAACAACAGCAGCTGGAGGGCGCAAGAGCTACTGGACAGCTCATGTGCGTATGCTCGGCATCTTTCATAACAGACGAATTCTGCGAAAACACTGAAACTCGTTGTTTTAGGGGCAACTTCCCTCCGAAGGAAAATCCAGTATACAATAACTGTTCTGCACTATATATTTTCAGCTCTGCACTATACATTTTCAGATAAACCAGATTTTTTTAAGTCCTACTCCACACTTCAGGTAAATGAAAAATGGTAGAATAAATGTTTAAATTTTGCAGCACATGTCAATGAACAGTCCATAACAATTCTTCAGATTGAAAATATTCAGTATAATGGTCAAAACAGATTTGTGGTTATTGTTTGGAGCATCGTCAAAAACGACTTCGTCAGCATCCTAGACAGCCATATATTGATGAATAGAGGATCTCTTCCTAGTACGCGCTAACGCTGGCCTTTATGAAAGGCACCATCAACTCTGAACTGTGATTGTAATGAGTCATGTTGAATTGAAAGAGACAGGATGTAATATTGATGCAAGATATATTCGGTGGATCGATTGAGAATTCTTTTGCGTGGCAAGGAGTAATGCGGTACTTGTAGTTCGCCAGGTGGTTTGACCGAGGTGAATATACAGGATATATATATTCATTCAGCCGTTGCACACCGAAGAAATGTTGGCAACATATTCTGTCTAGTTAAGTGGTGGTGGAAGGCCATTTCCACCAGTACATGGATCATCTTCCACTGACTTCCTGTTCCACGCACTGCTGACTTTTATTGCCAGTTCGTGATATTTGGTACTCCTGCCATGTTTCGATAAACAAGGGGGGAAATGCAGTTAAAAATTGCCTTATTTCTGCTCTGTACAAGCTTTTCCTCAGTTGCATCTTACAGGAGGAAACGAATGATGGAGACCTCTTTAGAGTTAAGTAGATGCATGAGGTAAACGCAGTTGGTGAATAATCATGAACAGTTGACGAAAAGGAGTAAAAAAGAAGTGGAAAGTAAAGAAAAATTAAAAGAATAGTATTGTAATAATAAAGAAATCAATAACTGTTGGTCAACAGTAGATGAATAAAGAAGAAATCGAAGAGGAAGAAAGTGATAACACATGCGTAAAATATTCGCCTCAGCGTGGTCGAAGGAAAGCCGTTGTCCTCTTTCCAAACCCATGACCATACTGAAGCCTTTGGCACTCTCCTAGACAGGCTCTATGGAAACCGGTAGTTGTCATGGGCTATTCGGTCCCCCTGTACGTGGAAACGCCCCCTTCTAATGGAAGTGTCGGCAAATGCCGCGCGAAAGTCAGGTATTGTACGAAAGGCCTCATATATTTATAAATAACAGTGATAAAATTCATGCAACCTGTTTTAGGCCATTTGTCCTTCCTTTACAAGAATACTGTTCTTCCGTATGGGTGTCTGCTTCTGCCAGAGACTTACCTCTTGTAGATAGAGTGGTTCGTGGTGGTAGGTTTCTGTTTCCTAATATCAGCAGTTATGACTTGGACACCAACGGAGGGTTTCTTGTATGTCAATTTTTCATAAGTTGTATTTAAACAGAGATCTTTCACATTCACAACTGATTCCTGATCCCATTTTCCTGCCAAGAGCAACCAGATTTGCTGAACAGCAACGCCAATGTACAGTAAATGTGCCTCGCTGTCGAACTTCTCAGTTCCAGAGGTCCTTTGTTCCTCACACCGTTGGACTGTGGAACAGTCTCCCTGAGGCTGTCGTGCACTTGGAACTTCAAAAGTTCAAGCGAAGATGCAATGCATTACTACCCTAATGCTATTCTCCATGCACTTTAATACATTTTTGTATATTTATTAATTTTTTATTTTATTATTTCTTTTTTACTAAGTGAGATCTTTTCTTTCTGTATTTCCCTTTACTTCCTCTTACTTTTTCCTCATGAACACCATATTTTTTGGAAGCTTGAATTCCAAGTCAATGGCCGCTGTGGGCTTGCTTCGTATGAATAGAGTTCATCTTCTGAATAAAAAGAGTAACAATTCAGCGACAAGATAAACCAGGACGGTTATGGCTGGAGTTATTGTTTCTGCTGAGGCAGAAAGTGAAATCCTCTTCTGCCCACCTATCTTGTCCGCAACTGGCCCCTTAGCCTTAGTCTTTGCTAAATAGTCTGTCATTATTGGTTTCACTACATTAGATATTCTTTCAGTGCTGTCTTCAACAAAACGTTTGTGTGAACTTTTAAACTTGTAAAGACCTCTCGGTTTTTCCGCCTGGTTAAGTCAAACCAGGCATTTTTGCCAATGTAAACTCTTGTCGAGTGCCTCAAACCTTTAAATTATAATAAAAAAAGACTTGCGCATGTTCACTTGATAACAAATCTCTCCTTAATGAGTTTTCCTCTCACTTCCTCCTTGGCAGAATTTACACCGGCAATTGTTCCTTCTCTTACTGCAAATACCTTCTGTCTATTTTGGTGTTGACGACATTATTTATGCGTTACAAATCTGCCAAAAGCAAATCTTCCTAGGAATCACCTAAAATTCATTAATACAGTACACGACAGAAATCAAGATTTTTGTTTTGAGCTTCATTGCTTGTTTGTGTCTGCTGTTTTGTAGTGTCTTGATAATAATTCAAAATATTCAACTGAAGCTCTATATTACAGATTTTGAGATAATTGGTACTTTCGGGTCCTTTTATAAAACTATGGATCACGTCACTCGAAAAGAGTAGTTAGAAAGTCCACATAAGATTCCATGAATCTTGAGCACTTCGGTCCTTTTTAAAGTTTGATTCCTCGACCTTCTTTTGTATTAAATTTTTTTGTTTGGACTCCCTCTACCTGTGGAGTTTATTAGTACTGAATAACCGAATGGTTCAATGCCAAGCCATCAGGCCATACTTTCCTATATTTATCGTAATCGTCTTATTAGTTCATAAAAGTAAAATTATTTCTCATGTATCACTCCCATAACTGTGGGATCTGATAATTTTTTATACTCTCTCTCTCTCTCTCTCTCTCTCTCTCTCTCTCTCTCTCTCTCTCTCTCTCTCTCCTTACATATCTAGTTAATGTTTTGCTTTTTCACCGTAGATCGAATTTATTTTTACCCTGACTTTACTCAACATCTGTTATATTTGAATATTATTTTGTAATATTTGAAAATTTCTGTCAGTTACACTTGATTGAGTTCTTTTTTCCTTTCGCTGTTTTTTCAGTGCGCCATCCATCAACCGATCCGTCAGTACAAAAGATTCGTTCCATATCCCTCCTGACCCTTCGGGCATGCGCCTTTCAGACTTCGTAGAGTCAATCTCTCCTTGAAATACCCGCTATTTACCTTTCAATCAAAATATTGGAGTTATGAACATCATCTGTGGATTAGTATACGTGCAATTCTCATATACAAACATTATTACTTTTCTTCTCTTGTTTTTTGCGTCCCTATGTACACCTCTCGACTTCCCCATTTCTTAGGCCCAGTAATGAGAGTTCTGTCCTTTAGCAGTGACAGAATTTCATATTGACCTTCGTAGTTGTGACTTCGCCTTGGTGTACAGTTACAAAATCATGGGCAGCTGTCAATATTTGTCATTTTTTGAAACTTGAAAAATGCGTTTTTGTCTCGAAACGGAACAGCACACCCGTGGTGCGTTAGTAAATTCGCGCCTACTTTTCTTTCTGGAGGAGGATACTGGTGGTCATTCGTGTAGAAGTGCTCGCCTTTTCAGAGTTCCAGTAACGGATGGGTTAAGTTCTTTTATGCCCTCGGTCCTTGTTCCACTTTTTTCAAAATAGTTTCCTTTGTATGAATATTTAAAACTTTCATCTCAACTGATATTTATTTATTCATTTTATATCACTCACAGCCTATTTCATTACCTAGTTCATTTTTCCAATAAGTGATTCACTCCGTGCGTGTCCTTCTCCCTCGGTTTTGGAAAGCTGTTCGTTGCTTTACCAATTTTCTCTTGAAACTTCTTTGCATGCTCGACTCGCTTAACAAGGTTTCTGTTCCTGAATTGTCGTGTCGTTTCTATAACATTTTCATTGCTTGTTCTTTACCCCTTTGTAGGCGCGTTTTCATATTCTTGCATGAATTTCATTATCCATTAAGTCCTTCGCTTCAGCTTTTAATTTTTCATGATTTTATGCGAGTTATAATCCGTTGAAAAGCTGCAAGTTTTTCAGCTTCATCTTATGTGTGAGTATTCTGATGGCCCTTCCTGTTGTGATGCCAATTCAGTGGGTGAATCAGCATTAATTTTGTTTCAGTACGTTTCATAACACGTTACTTCGGCCTGCCTTTTTGGACCTATAACCCCATTTAAAATCTCCTTTAATTTTTTATGGTTATGTGAATGCCTTTGCAGCTATCTTAAACGCGTAAATTTATTACATTCAAACCTCAAAATGATCTGCATCGAATTTACTGCAATAAAGTACGTGTCGCGATACTGTTGATATTTCTTCAAATCTTTCACCAATTAATATTTCTTACAACCCAGTTGTGTACTCTTGAATATTTGTGAAAACGTCATTACGCTCTGGAATGCTTTTGGATGAAAGCTGCCATCTCGTGGACATCATAGGGGTTTCCGTGACGTCATGTGATAAAACAGTTTGGAAGACGGGATATATCCCTCTGGAAATTCTCACCCGTTTTCCCCAGCCCTCGACCTCTGGCGTCTGTGCATTTTCCAGGAACCCATCAACCTTCATCTCTTGCGTCCGTGCATGCTCAGATGTGGTTTGTTCCGGATGCGAGATCCACTTTTGAGGCATTTGTCTCAGCTAAGCGTGTAAAGGAAATACATTTTATATTTGGAGCTGAATGGCCACGCCTTTTGCATGTGTTGAGGAAATTCTATTTTTCGTTTAGTCCGATTTATCGGATTCTGTTCCCTCCTTCCTTCGCACATACTGTAGTGTAGGCTCGTGAGCTGTTATTTCCTCTTGTCTTCCTGAAAGCTTTCCTTAGTGCTCTTGTTTGCGTATACACTCGTATCTCAGCGACTGACGGGAGCGGTTCATAAAAGGTCAATTTTGAGCACATGTTTTGTAAAGTGTATTTTGTGTATACATTTGCGTGTATATTTAGGAGGAAATCGTAATGTTCTTTCCCAGCATGCTGGCCAAATGAGTATTTTTTCATTCATTCCTGGTGTACGAACATACTTTCATTAAATATCATGTTTATGTTTTTGGGAGAGCGTCATAGAGACAAACGTACAGGTAGGTTTAAGGCATGTTTATTAGAGCTTTTCAGTTTGAGCAAAATTGATTGACTTTTGAACTCCTCAAAAGTTCTATGAGTTGACAAGCATTAATGGCTGTATGAAATATAAGGTAGAAACGCCACTTGCCGCAAGCAGAAACATTCATACGTAATATATAGGTTCATATCCTGATTTCTGAGCAGTTTTGTCTTCTGAAATGGGAGCCCAAATATTTTGAGAGTATAATTTCAGTCATGAAATAAAGTAGTTAAATTTCAAGTGTTGCAGAAATAAGTAAACTTAAGTTGCAATTAAGTGTTCACTGATTTTCACCTGACAAAATCTTACTTTAGGGCATTATTTAGAGTTTATCACACTTTTAAAAGAATCCAAAATGTTTAGTTTTACAGTAGTCTGGGTTTCTATAATGTACCGAAATGTAAAAAACACTACGTCATTTAAATATAGTTACTTGAAAAATTTGGTAATATGAATTTTTGATTGCAGATACTTTATTACATTACTTATTCTTCTTCAGACAATTGCGTTTGTTTTTAATAAAAGATAGTGAAAACAATCAATAATTCTACCACAGACTCTTTTGTGACACGTGCACGTTGATGATCTTCCTTAGGTAAACTAGATATTAAATACATGTAAAGAATAGCAATACCCATCAACCGGGAGATGGTCTGAACTCATACTATCTATCTATCTATACACGCACGCACGCACACACACACACACACACACAAATATATATATATATATATATATATATATATATATATATATATATAATATATATATATATATATATATATATATATATATATATATATATAATATATATATATATATATATATATATATATATCTGCTAATCTTTAACTGTCGTATATTCAGGCTACGACCCACCACAGTAAAATAATCATCAGGTACATATTTCACTTTATAGGTTATGAAATGCAATGTGGATTTTGCAGGAATCGGGCCTCCATAACTACTGTTAGGGTCCAACACCGGTCTCTTGCTGGTGATGCAAGTTTGTTAGGCACTGCACTACTAGGCAGATTAAATAGCATATGGATTGTTATTTTCTACCGATCTGTATCAGTTTCATGAGTATAGCTTAGAACTCTTTATATCCTGTGTTTCATTTGTTCTGTTGTACATCCGCACATATGCATCACGTGTTCCATTAATTTCAAGATATATATATATATATATATATATATATATATATATATATATATATATATATATATATATATGAAAAGCTTACAGGTCACAAGTATTTTATGAATTACAATACACAGTAAATGTTTGATTGATAAGTGTGTGGCTAAAGGCATTCTGAAGAACCTTGAGAGGATGATTAGCTGTTGTCTGGCGCACTTCCTAAATAGTAAAACTGTATACGTTAGGTATTCTTAAGACGTGGGAACTTCCCTGCCTCACAACAAGAATTTGTGAGTGTGTTTGCCGGAAATGTCCAGATTCCAGTTAATTAGTTAGTAGGTGCGTTTCTTTTGGGTGGAGTCCCAGGGTTTGAAGGGATTAGTTATCACACAAATAATCACTCGAAGACCAACACTGAACATTTTGAAAAGTCTTCGGTGAAGACTCTGTGGTTCGAGACCTGCCGATTAAGACTGTGAACATTGCTGTTTGGAGGTAGGAACCAATTTAGATTTCCCAAACCGTAGATTGTTTCTTTCATTTAACATATGCCTCACTTGTATCAAGCATTTATTACATTGTGTGTACTTTATAAGTAACAGGGAAGGAATTCCCATATCTTTATTTTTATGCATTTGTCTAACAATGGATTCATTTGACTTCTTCAGATGTTTCGCTGAGGAAGAGGTGGAAATGTACTCTTTTGGAATATTGTAGAGAGAATAATTAGTTAGATATGGTGGACTTTAACATGTCTGATCGGTTGGTTAACATTAGTATTCCATTTTATTTCATCTCTTGTTTCTTGCAATCCAGTAATGTTAGATTTTTGTCAAATAGATTTTTTTGGGTAAAGCTTGTTTCGCTGTAGACCTGAGAGAGAGAGAGAGAGAGAGAGAGAGAGAGAGAGAGAGAGAGAGAGAGAGAGAGAGAGAGAGAGAGAATGCGGGTGTGTAGGTACAGATGTGCATTACCAGTAGCCTTTTTGATGCGGTCACTATCAAGCTACCAATAGATGTGACTTCTCAACTTTGTAGAAAAAGATACCTACACACCCGCATTCTCTCTCTCTCTCTCAGGTCTACAGAGAAACAAGCTTTCCCCAAAATAATCTATTTGACAAAAATCTAACATAACTGGATTGCAAGAAACAAGAGATGAATTAAAATGGAATACTGATGTTCGCCAACCGATCAGACATGTTAAAGTCCATCATATCTAACTAATTATTCTCTCTACATCGTAGAATATAGAGAGAATGGAAAATGAGAGCAAAGGCAGGCGGCAACGCATAAATAAAAAAAAAGACAGCTATGGATAAAAAAAAAACATGTATGGGTAAACATCATTAACATGGGGAAAAAGGCAGAAAAAGTTTAACCTTATATAAATATACTGTGGAAAAATAATTTACAGAAAGTTTAATATATAGAAATATATATATATTATATATATATATATATATATATATATATATATATATATATATATATATATATATAACGTCTAGAGGTTTCTGTATTTAAACTTTTTCCAAAATTATGTGTACAGTATATTTATATAAGGTTAAACTTCCTCTCTACCTTTTTCCCCATGTTAATGTTTACCCACACATGTTTTTTTTTATCCATAGCTGTCTTCTTTTTTTTATGCGTTGCCGCCTGCCTTTGCTCTCATTTTTCATATTCGGGTTCTGGTGGAGATATTTGAAAAGCATTTTTAATGCCCAGAATCACATCTTACTTCATAATTTCCTCAGAGTTTTTGGGATTGCTCACTGTCTGAAGCTTTGAATCTGAAGGATAAGCAAATAAAGCTCTGTGTACTGCAGGTCTGATAGAAATCCGTTTCAACATAACATCGCAGGTATCGGGGGCTGTCAACGAACCACTAATTCCTAAAGGCTGCTAAGAGAGAAAGAGAGAGAGAGAAGAGAGATTTTGATATACCTGTTATCATCTCTCTCTCTCTCTCTCTCTCTCTCTCTCTCTCTCTCTCTCTCTCTTAAAAGCTTGTGAATGTTTTCTTTCCTTCAGAACCAGAATGTGATCACATCCCTTGCCCTGTGACAGAATCTCAGCCGGTGAAATTAGAGCGTGTTAATGAAATCGAACCTCATCCCCGCTCTGGTATTGGTGAATCGAGGACGCCATGTTGCAGTCTAACCCCTTCTTTAAAATGAAATGCAGACGATGTCTTCGATCTCCATGTGGACGCCTTCATCTTGATCTCCGTCTTCTGTTTGCCCCCCGGAACCTATCTCGGGGATCTAGGAGGGATTCTACGGGTCCGTCCACATGTTCGTTAATCTAATGGATGCACGGGACATTCACTGGGGTGATATTCGCCACGCCACTGAGTCCGAAACAATTGTTTGAGTGATTGGCCATTTACCTAGATGAGTATTTGTTTCGCTAAGTGGTTTCTTCTTTGCTGAGATATTTTATTAGTACCAGCACCAAAGAATCCAAGTTTTGTTGTACTTGTGTGAGAGTGTGTTTTAGCAAGATATCTGCCGAACGGAATTTGATAAGACCTTGCAAATATATTCTCTTGGTGACTTCAGGAGGTTTAGTTTTGTGAGAGATCAGTCAAATTGTCAGCGTCACGGATTATTGGTAATTCCCAATAATTAATTGTACCAGTTAGACTAGTAAAGCCCAGGGTTACTCATTTTTGGAGGTTCAAATATTCGCTGAAAATATTTACCTTCACGTGTAAAAGCCCAGGTCAGCCTCACAAAAACCATTACAGTTTTAAGGCGTATACGCCCATATAAGCCTTAAAAGGTAAAAGAGTTAATACATTCTGAGATACATCATTTGCTTGTTTCGTTGATTGTTTTTGTATTTTGGATGGTTTTATCGATGGCTTATAAATCGGATTACTAGTATATAGGCCTAAGTCACTATAGCTGGGTATTTAGGTGATATAGCAAGTATTTGAGTCATTGAGTGTTCTGTGGTTTTTTTTAGAAAGTGACTGTTTATTTGGGTTATATCCTCTGGGTTGCAGAGTGATCCCATTGCTATGAAGAGATTTAACCGGTTTGAGTGATGGCTGCTGATGCTCGCATATTTAGGAAAGGTGTCATGTTTCTTTTAAAGGCTGGTGCTCCTGTGCCCTAACTATTTCCAGCTCGTGTATTTTATCCAATTATTTTTTAGCTCTTTCATCTGCATTTAGCTTTACCCTTTTACCAATACTTCGGCATGGCTTGTTTGTTCCTCACAAGTATTCTTTTCTGTTTGAGGTTATCAGGCAAGTTAATCACCCCTCTGGCTTTTAATGTTGGATTGTGTGAATAATAATAATAATATAAAAATAATAATAATAATACTGAAGCATATTCTAACTAACAAATAACC
This sequence comes from Macrobrachium rosenbergii, assembly GCF_040412425.1. Classification (NCBI taxonomy): domain Eukaryota; kingdom Metazoa; phylum Arthropoda; class Malacostraca; order Decapoda; family Palaemonidae; genus Macrobrachium; species Macrobrachium rosenbergii. The sequence continues at coordinate 31,804,243 of NC_089750.1, read as the reverse complement.
TTGCAGAAAGGTGAAATGGAACATCGTAGAAATATTGCCATTCTCTTTCTCCGTGGTTTTATTAAATTCAGTAATAATAGTAATAATAATAATAATAATAATAATAATAATAATAATAATAATTATTATTATTATTATTATTATTATTATTATTTGTTGTTGTTGTTGTTGTTGTTTTACCGCAGTTTATGTATATTATTTCGTGTTATCCTTGGGAAACTTTTGTTAAGCAAAGGCCAGTTTGTAGTCGAACTACATGGGATAAATTTGTGCTCGATTATGCACGATTTCCTATGGCTGTGCTGTGCAGTGTGCATTGAGGAGTTTCTCCCAGGTGTTCTTATGGCTTCATTGCTTGTTTTCACATGTTGTCAAAAATGCAAACTGTGCTATCTACCATTTCACGTTCTGACATGACTCAGATGGGAAATGATAACAGAATTTTTGACAGTTTTCGCTGGCTGGCAACATGATTAGGTGTTGTTTTAAAATTTGGGAGTAGGCAGTCTTTTTTTCATAATCGATCGCAGTTGTGTCCAAATATCGGCAGTTCCTCAGTTGTGCTTTTTGTATTTAGTCTGCAAAAAATGACTGATATACTCTATTAATGGCCTGATAATAGTGATTATTGTAGAGAGTGGATAACAGCACTAACTCAAATATCCAGTTAAAGAAGGTTGAGCAGTTACATTGAATTTTTGCTGCATTGTGGTTCTCGTTTTAGATCTTGCGGATATTTAAAAAACATGGTATCCACATAGTGTGTACTATCCATATATCCCTAGTTACATTCTCTTCGCGTATTATATGAAACAGCTTTGCTATGTTAACCTGCTGGCCTTTGAAATTTTACTTGAAATTTAAGATAACACAAATTATTTTAGGTGACGGTACTTGGATAATTTCCCTAAACCACAGAAGAGCCTTTGTCGTTACTGCAGGCTTTTGGATAGTATTATTGTTAGCTGTTTTATAAATAGTTTGCAAATTTCTGTTTTCCTAGTAAAAGAATTTATCATTTTAAAAAAGCAACATGCTTTTGTCACAATAGCAAGTTTTTGAAAGTTTCATCTCGTAAGATGGTGGATTTTCCCTGTATAGATAGATGCCAGACGATAGCTTTTACGCCCGCAAGTAGTTTTTGTATGTTGGGAATTTTTGTGATATTTCGAAAGTCTTCCACGTTACCAGTTTTAGATTGAGCGTTTGTGTGTGTGTGCGTGTGTGTATGTGTGTGTGTGTGTGTGTGAGAGAGAGAGAGAGAGAGAGAGAGAGAGAGAGAGAGAGAGAGAGAGAGAGAGAGTTGGGGGGAGAGGGAGAACTTCACATAATGAAGTTTTTACAAAAACTAATTTATTATGGTCACTCATTTCCTATGGAGTCTCGAAAAGAACTTTCAAATGAAGAAATACAAGTTAAGATTGTGATTGCCGATGGCTTTTGTTATTTCTCTCTCGAGTGTCAGGTAGCTCTTAACAGTTGTTTGATTGTGTGCGGGTCAAGTGTTCCTCGAAATCTTAACTGAGCGGATCTCGCTGAGGGAGTAACATTTGCATTCACTGAAACTGACACCGCACAGCTTTAAAGATGACTAGTCAGAGCGTTGAAAGCGAACCCTTTCCTGTTTGACTTCTTAGGTCTACAGTATATGTTTGTTTGTGTATGTTGTAGTGTCACCTACTGGCATGGGCGTAAAATTTAACGTTTCCATACATTTATATTTAAGCGTGTTTGGTTGTTCTTGTGTTTGCATGGTTGTGTGTGTGCTCGGGTGCAATCTTTTCATTTGTCTATGAGCACAGTCATGTTTATGATAAATATCAATAACTGTTATAATTGATTTATATACGCGCCTGTAAATCAGATTCATTCGTGTTTCATATGGGTTCTCTTGTATGAAATTTTGCGTTTTACCTGTCAATATGCGCATATTTTTTGTGGGGTGTCTATATATTGCATGTCCGTATTAATGGAAAACCACAGTTCCACAAACAAGTTTTATTTGAAATCAGGTAAGTTTTTGATAGAAGTCTGTAGTGAAGTATTTGAAATGTTGTAGCTGATCTGCAGTGATTTTAAATGAGTATTGAAAGTTCGGTGCTTCTACAACAAAATGCTGTGCTTCTACAACAAAAGCTACCGGCATATATGTGTGAAAAGTGAAAATAGCGCGTGATATATGTATGCAGATGGGATGTTCCATGGGCGAAATGTTTTGGAGATATTTTCAGGAAGCTGAAGACGAAAGTGGTCACGACTTATACCGAATGTTTCATTTTCCCTGTTGAAGGCTACATCTGCCTATATATATATATATATATATATATATATATATATATATATATATATATATATATATATATATATATATATATATAATATATATATATATATATATATATATATATATATATATATATATATATATATATATATATATATATATATATATATATATGTATATATATATATATATATATATATAACACACACATACACACACACACACACATGTGCCCCCGTGTTTGGAGGTACAATGTAGGGCCCTTATTTGAGAAATCTAATGATGTAAGCAGTAAATTAAAGATTTTCTGGCTAGGGGGCTCATCTTAGACTCCGCAATTAGCGTCTGAAAGTGGCAATCACATTTGTCTGTTTTTCTCAAATCGAGCGTTGTTTGCGGACAGAGCCTGGTGCTGAAAAAAATACTGAATACGCACATTGGTTAATTATGTAAATATATACAAACACATGTCTGTGAAATTTTGTTTCACAGATATCTATTAATATCTACAGTAGTTCATTATACTTAGGGAATAACTTACACCCAAGGGAAAACATAAATAAGTGCTTTGTCACAAGCAAGATTCGAACAGTTGTCTGGCTTAGAAACAACGATAGACAGTGACTTTATCCACAGAGCCATCAAGAGTGGTATAGTGAATTGGATATTAAACGATAATTATGGCTTAATATTTTTCTGAATATAAAAAGTAAACACACACACACACACACACACACACACACACACACATATATATATATATATATATATATATATATATCTCATTTCTTTAGCTTCAGACCTTTTCCCTTCATTCAAATTACACGTCCACACTTCACTTTCATACAGGTGAGTTTGCTCAAGAGTCTTTTCGCATAATCCAGATTTGATTTCCATAGCTATTCCTCTTCCCTTCCAGATCTTTTGCATACCCTGCATTATCCTTTGCTTAGCCCGTTCTTTGATTTATTTCTTCATCTTACCACCATCCGTTGCATTTATTCCCGAATACTTTGACGAACCCACTATTTCAGTTCCTTCACCATCCTTATTGACATCCTCCTTGTTTCTGCTTACACCAACAATCTTGCTTTTGTTCAACACACGCACACACACACGCATACATGTATGTTTATCGTTGTATATAATTGTGAGAGAAAAAATTAAACTGCAGGAGATTAATGGCTGGGAGGAGCCTGTCTGTCCAAAGGGAAATTAGAAACAGTAAACTTATGAAGATGTTGTTGCTTCGTTGCCAAAATGATCTATCACCTGTTTTCTCGTCCCTCTAAGTGACAGAGGGGAAATTGTTTTAGAATTCTCTCTCTCTCTCTCTCTCTCTCTCTCTCTCTCTCTCTCTCTCTCTCTCTCTCTCTCTCTCTCATTCACATGCATGTTCATATGCAAACATAACTGAATAATTCTTAGCATGTATCAGTGATTTAGAAATTTTCATGAGTTTTTAAAGTTAAAGGTTTTCTGTATAAAAACAAAATCTCAGGAATGCCATTTCATTTACAATATTATTGCTGGTGTTGCGACTCAGAGAAAGAGAGAGAGAGATAGAAAGAGAGAGAGAGAGGTGAGTACGCTCACTATGTGAGAGCGGTACAGCAGCTGTGAAATCTCACTTTCTGTTGTTATCAGATGAAGTTGGCCTTTCAACACGGGCTCTTGCTTGTACGAGCATTGGTATATCGAAAATCAAGGTGTTACCGTAAAATCTGATCAAGAAAACGATTTGGTATAGAGACGAACAATAGCCTGAACTCATTACGAACAAAGCTGTGCCTGAAGAAAGTTGGATCGAGAAGGAAACGTTAAGAAGGGAGAAAAGTGTCTTCGTCAGTATATTATTTATGGATCAGGTCCAACGAAGAACAGAAGTGCTTGTCATGAATGAGGAA
>NC_089750.1:31785052-31795052 GCF_040412425.1 Macrobrachium rosenbergii | reverse complement strand
AAAATCTTATCTAAAATAATTTCTGTTGTCTCCCCCACAGGGACGTTAGTGAAAAGTGATTCTACGTCCAAACTAACCATAAATAAATCAGTCCTGCAATGAAATTTGTTCCTGAAACTTATGGGAGTTGGGAAGAGAGTACTGATTTTTAGTGAGGGGTTCTAATAATGGGACCAGAAACTTAGCTAAACCATAGTTGTGAGTATTGATTGAAGATAGTATCAAACGTAAGGGAACTCCTTCCTTGTGAACTTTAGGAAGGCCATACAAGATACCGTAGGTGGAACCGGTAACAAACAAATCTTGGTAGGTCTGGTCGTCGATGATCTTTTCCTGTTTAAGGGGACGTAAGAACCTGTTGACTTTGTCTTCATATTTTATAATATTCTGAAGATCTGGGGAACCTACTTTCTGAAATTTGGTTTCATCGTTTAAAATTATTTCCATTTTGTTCAAATAGTCGTCTCTGTTAAGGATAACTGTCCCTCTACCTTCGTCGGGTTTCAAAATAATATTTTGAAATTTTTATGTAGATATTTTAAATAAAGATTCTTTAAAATATCTACATCAGATTTATTAAAAAACGGTGTCCACCTGGTCTTAACACTAGAAAAGGTGGACTGAGACAGTGATAACAACTGGGCCTGCAGTTAAAAGGAAGAGACTTAAGTCGATGGAATATTGACTTCAGAACCAGGAAGATGTTGCAAAAATTGGTTTTATAATTAGGTAATTATAATTCAGGTTGGCAGAGATTTCCTTTGTTGATGTTTCAGGTTGTCAGAGATTTCCTTTGTTGGTGTTTCAGGTTTCAGAGATTTCCTTTGTTGGTATTTCAGGTTGTCGGAGATTTCCTTTGTTGGCGTGTGAGGATTCCGGATTTTTCCTTTAAGTGTAAGCCTGCCAGATTCTTCCTTTGTCAAGGTGTCACACTAATAGATTTTTTCTTTGTAAGGTTGTCAGGCTGCCTGAATTTTCCCTGTTGGGGTGTCATGCTGCCAGATTTTTCTTTTGTTGGGGTTGTCATGCTGGCAGATACCGGAATTTTCCATTGTTGGGGAGTCAGGCTGTCGGAATTTTCCCTTGTTGGGGTGTCATTATGCCAGATTTTTTCTTTGTCAGGGGTGTCATGCTCCCAGATTTTTTCTTTTTTGCAGTGTCAGGCTTTGGGGTTTTTCCTTTGTCTCATTCTCATGTCATGCTGCCAGATTTTTTCTTTTGAGGTGTCAGGCTATCAGGATTTTCCTTTGTCAGATGTCATGCTGCCAGATTTTTACTTTTGAGGTGTCAGGCTATCTAGATTTTCCTTTGTCAGATGTCATGCTGCCAGATTTTTCCTCTGTCGGGATTTCATACTGCCAGATGTTTTCTTTGTTGGGGTATCAGGCTATCAGGATTTTCCTTTGAAGGATATCATGCTTGCCAGATTTCTCCTTCGTCAGGATGTCATGCTGAAAGACTTTTCCTTTGTCGGGATGTCATGCTGCCAGATTTTTCCTCTGTCAGGGTATCAGGTTCTCGTGTTTTTCTGTTGTTAGGATGTCACACATGCCAGATTTCTTCTTCGTCAGGTTGTCATGCTGCGAGACTTTTCTTCTGTTGGGATGTCATGCTGCCAGATTTTTCCTTTGTCATGCTATCAGGTTATTCCTTTGTCGGGATGTCATGCTGCCAGATTTTGCCTTCGTTGGGATGACATAGTTTCAGGTTTTTCCATTGTCTGGATAACCTGCTGCCAGATTTTTCACTTGTCTGGGTGTCAGGCTGTTGGGTTTTTCCTTCGTCTGGATGTCATGCTGCCAGATTTTTCCTTCTTCTGAATGTCATGCTGCTAGGTTTTTCTTTTGTTTATGGTGTCATGTCGCCAGGTTTTTCCTTTGGCTGGGTATCATGCTGCCAGATTTTTTCCTTGCCGAGGTGGAAGACTATTGGGCGTTTCTTTTGTCAGGATGTCATGCTGCTGGATTTTTCCTTTGTCGGGATGTCATGCTGCCGCTTTTGTTTTGTTTTTGTTATCTTTTGTCGGGGTGTCATACTGCCAGATTTTCGGGTGTCAGGCTTTATCGTTGAAACCCTGTCAGTTTTCGGTTCTTAAGGAGATTATTCTTATTAGTAGCTGTGTGCTATGAGATTCACAGCCGGTGTCCCGGTATTTTTCCGGAATAAAATTTTATCAACGTACCTGACAAAGATGACGCTTTGTCACAGGGTATCTTACATCCCTACCTAATTTTTTACTGTATTCTGTATTACGAAAGTTGCATAATTCTGGTAATTATAAGAGCAACACGACTTCTTGTAGACATCGCCAGCAAACTCAGAGGAATGTCTTTCGAAGATATAATGACGTAACTTATGACGTCATTAACTTGCCTCCTTTTCGATGGATAATTGCCTATTCGTGAAAAAGTCTCAACCTCTGGCAACAATGAAATACAACCAATACTCCTTGTTTACACTTTGTAGTGGTAGTAGTAGTAGTAGTAGTAGTATATAGGATTTATGTAATGAGGTCGAGTGTTGATATTTTCATTCGCTTATGATTAGCGGGTTATATGAGTCCAGAATGACTTCGTCTAATCTTAGAGACAAACAGTTGCTTATTGGATGATCTGCCAATTCATCACTTTCAATTAAAAATCATTCAAGTGAGCAAATTGAAGGACCGAGTATACTTATACTTTTTAGTGTGCAAGCAATCTTGGTTTTTAAAAGCCTACCAACATTCGAACTACCATGCCGGTAATATTCTGTGGAATATGAAAACAACTTTCATTATAATGTTACAATTCAGCCATTGTTGTACTCTGTCACTAAGAGGACAGGAGCGATCATGTGAAATGACATGCCCTTACATGGATCCTTTATGCAACATAATTACATATGAGGAAACTTGACATTATAATCAATGGGTGGATTATGGCGTTTCGGACTAAGCCCAAGCACTGGGACCTATAGAGGTCATTCAGTGATGTATTATAACCCATGACATTTTTTGTTTTTGTTTTTTGGCAAAGCAAGTTTTAATGTTGTTTCGCAAGTTATATTTTACTAAGAAATCAGCAACTATTGCTTTATAGAGAATATATAATTATCTTTCTGCACCTTATGGAAGTCAACAAATGACGAAAACTTGGTAGCCTTGGATGTCCGGGTGTACTCCTTACCCAAAAAAGGGCCCTATTATTCATTTACCTGTTCAAGCTTACGTAGGGTTTGCCACGGGCCTCCTCACTTCTAAACAATTGTGCAAGTCGAATCACAAAAACTGTCCTGCAACCACGGGGACAATGACTTATCATAGCCGCCATTCTTGAAGCCTTGACAGGGTATGAATATTCATTCAGAATTTCAGAGACAGCTGTGTGTCGTCATCACTTTGTGGGAAGAGTCGGGACGCCATATGTTTACGTCACGTATAACTTTGAACCCATACATTAGTGTTCCGCCACTGGCTTCGGCTGCTTTATTTTACTCTTATGAACATACATTTTTTTAAATATAAGTAATAAAGAATGCTGCCGAAAATTAGGTAGGGATGTAAAGTATACTATGGCTAAGTAATATCTTTGTCAAATGCACAGAAAAAAAGTTATTCCGGAAAAACACCGGGACAAAGGCTCTGAATCTCATAGTAGTTTATATATTTTAGTAAAGTACCTCTTCTGTGTGTGAAATGAATGGCCTTTGTCATCGAGTAAGACCTGAGTAGACTTGACAGTTTAATATAATTCGGTCATCGTGATGACCTCAGTTCATGAACTTGCTCGGAGACTGTCTGAGTCATGGGATTACTTTGAAAAACTTATTTTGTCGCTAGTGAGCCAGGTGTTTCAACGCATGTAACCAAGCAAGGGGAGCGATTATCGATCAGACTCTCTAATACCCTAATGTTTTATGTATCCAGGATGCTTCCGCTAAGTGAGCAAGTTTTCGTTAGTTCTAGTTGAATCTCAAGAGGATTACGAGCGTTATTGTAACAAAACAGATGTATGAAAAAAAGGAACCTGGGTGGATTTAACGTATACGTATTTATATTTCTTTTTCAAAGTTTTCCTTCACAACAAAACAACGAAAGGATTTTTATACTTGATTTTAATGAGCAGTATTTGATATAAAAATGCAGTTTTCTTGAAAGTTCTTGTAAGATTAGTTTAGGATCTCTAGACCCCTCGCCGTTATTATCAATTTCGACTGAATGTCAGCAAAATCATCGAGACGGAAGTTTTTAGGACCATTATTTTAGAAATGATTCTTAGACTTGGTAATGGGACTAATAGTAAGCCATTACTTTTGCTTTGTTTAGAGTTTAGGACATAGTCTATGGTGTCCACCTTAGGATTTGAGTGCGTAAGATTGAGTTGTATTAGGTTTATTGGTCAGGCTTTTTGGCTTATTAAAAGAATGTATTGCAGTGTTTACAGTACCCATGAGATGAGAGTTTTTTTTTTTTTATCTTTCCCCCGAAGTCATAATAATAAAAGTATGTAACGAAATCATCGCCCCTAAGCAGTAAAAGTTGATGTCATGTTTCAATATAATTTCCTGTAGAGGTGTCCTTTACCTTGAAATACTGTTAATAAACATTCAAGAAAAATTAGCTTTCGTAATAGAGTAGGAATCCGAAATGACGGTCTTTTCTGCAGTGCTTTCTGGTAGCTTATCTTTCTTGTCGCCCTTAAACGTTTTTTCGTGCGTTTTCATTCATTGGAGCCCATTTAGAAATACGTTCTTGTCTTCTGGCCAATGAGTCATTGTAATGTATGACTGTTACTTTTTTATGCGTTCGTGCTCCACTAATGTTACAAATGTCATAGATATTGGATAAGCATATATTATCGCAATTATTATTTGTGCTGATATTGATGTTGCATTATGACGTATTTTTATTACAGACGACATAACGGTAGTCCATTCTCGAAAAAAAAGGTGGGCAGAGATGATATAGAAGAAAAACGAAATTTGGGGTTAAGCTGATAACTCAGCAGCATGGCATTAGTCCATGTAAAGAGGACAGACAGAGGGGGGGGGGGGCGGGAATTACTGCTTTTATATCTACCTTGGCCCCCAGGGAGTGGTGCCCGTGCAATGTAAATAATGCACGTCATGCTTTTAAATTTCTTAATACCTCGACATTTCTCAGGAAATTAGTGGCCTAACTTTCACCTCCGCTTGTGTAGTCGTAGCAGCCAACGGTAAATGCTGAATGTAGCTTCTTACTTTTCAAGAGATAAATAGCTGAAATTTCACTGAAGAAAAATATCCTTTGTATATGTACCATATATTTTATATTAGCTTAACCTTCGGAATGTAGCCTTTTTTTTTTCTCTCTCTCTTTCTCCTGTAACACCATACGTATGATGTCAACAAATTTCCTACTCTATTTATGAATGAAAACATCCAGATAATGATGTGACAAAAAAAAAGTAATCAATGTAACAAGGAATACACTTGGTTGAACATACATTAGATTTGAAGAACCGTTTAGGGATGTAGGATCAAAGACACTTTTGCGTCCGCTAAAGTGCAACTTCGAACGTGGAGTACATAACAAAGCAAGCTACTGCCTTCCTACACACACACACACGCACACATATGTCTCTGTGTGTGTAAATATAAGGTTTTCAAAGCTTTTCATGATACTTTTATATGTCCGTATGAAAAATAATAGGCTACAGAAATGAAGCTTGGGCTTGACAAGTTTTTGTGCGCTGCTGGTCAGGAGTAGACAATCCTTGTGCCTTTGGTAAACGTCGAATGCTTAGGGTTCGTGCGTGGCAAGGGTAAGTCCTCACTACAGTAAAACATGTAAACACACGTCGGCAACGTATTATATACATATCACTCACAGAATTAAAACAAGTCAACGACCGTGTGTGGAGAACACCATTCCGTTTTTAAAAGGTAAATCTCTCTCTCTCTCTAGGCGCTGTTTGGCTTGACAATCTAAATTTCATAACACAGTCAGTCATATTTCATAAATCTCTCTCTCTCTCTCTCTCTCTCTCTCTCTCTCTCTCTCTCTCTCTCTCTCTCATCTTGCACCGTCTGTCGAGCTAGATGAAAGTGGAGGAGCGTGCCCAGGTCGCACTGCACAGGTGCGTTTTTCGGCCTTTCAGCCAAGTTCAAAAACATATTTTCCTTTGAAATCGCTCCTTACATTTCAGCGGAACAAGAGCACAGGCGTAGTGAGCCTTGATGCAACCCAAGTTAGCGCTAAAGGAATGGTCCGTGTTAAAATTCTCTAATTGGTAAGAAGAGCCTTGAAAAGCCATGAACGAATTGTGAATCTGGTCGTCGCCCTAAACAGCATAGTGCTCTTGGTATTTTCTTCGGTTTTTCTGGCTTTGCATTGGTGTATTTGAATGGTCAAGATTTTTTTTATTCAAGCACCTGTCATTCTTTAGCCAATATGAATGTTTACTTTTTAATTACATTGCCTTTGGAGTGGGACGAATTTAAAAAAAAAAATTTCTATGTAATTTGTGTCCTCATACAGATGATATAATTTATCCCTGAGTAGCAGAGTAATTAGCAAGAACTTCGTGAAGTGATGAATTGCAAATATCGTCCGAGGAAAACTTTTTTTTTATTTTTATCGCCAGTAAAAAGTAATGAGATAGTTCTCCCTTACTAAAATTCAAGGCCTGTTCTTCATTGAGTGGACCAGGGTGTACCTGACCTATGTACTTTTTTTACCTTATAACCTTTCCTTAGGTTGTTTGAAAAAAGTACTTACAGATCTATCTCAATATTAATATTGGTTTATTTTTGTCATTCTTTCTTGTTTACACACCCAAATTTTAAAAAATATCAATTTTCATGCCATTCAAGTAACATGTACTTTGGAACGTTGTACACACATAATGCACATCCACAAAATCACTATATATATATATATATATATATATATATATATATATATATATATATATATATATATATATATATATATATATATATATATGTGTGTGTGTATGTGTGTGTGTGTATATGTATGTGTGTGTGTGTGTGTGTGTGTAGTGTTAACAAATTTGTACAAAATACTGTATAAATAGCAAATAGATGACATGAGGTGCAGTAAAGCCCAAGACTGCTGTGAAGTTCAGCTCTGTTTTAAGCTGTATGGCTTCTGTTGAATAGTACTGCTATCGATTTCATTTTACTATGATATGGTATTTATTTAATTCTCAGGATCTTGATTATCTTGTCCTGTGACCTGGATTGTTATCTATATTTTACTTAAACTCGGTTTACATACAAATATATATATATATATATATATATATATATATATATATATATATATATATATATTAACAAATAATAAGCCATAAATATTTGATATGGAATTAACCTTAGATATGATGTATATGTTACCTGTATATATATATATATATATATATATATATATATATATATATATATATACAAATAATATATATATATATATATTTGATATATATTAATATAGAGAATTTGACACATGTATATATATGTGGCTTGTATGTATATATATATATATATATATATATATATATATATATATATATTCTAATGATATGTCTTATGATATGTGAAAGTAATGTTTTCTGTAAGTTTTGTGATATGTTTTTCTCAGATTTCTCATGTGTTGTGAAGTATAGTGAGGTGGTTTTGTAGTATGTATGCTTTTGTACAATGCTTGTATATGTTTTCTTTTGTGATTGTCATAAGTGGACTGAAATAACATTAACAATGTTTATGTGAGAGTAGGTCTTACAAAGGGTTGGTTGGTTGTGTGATAAGATGATAAGATGTTTTCCTATAGGTTTTGTGTACACAGCTGTGTTCGTTCAGGTGGGCAGGATGTGGGTATGCGAGAGATCGTAGAGGCCGTAGTCAGTTCAGAGGCCTGTGTGTGTGTGTGTGTGTTCACACAAGTGTTAAGGCAGGGAGCTGCTGTCAGTCATTCAGATAAGAGGCAGGCCTATGTCGCTTTCTGAGCCAGAGAATAAATTGTTTATTCCTTAAAGAAATTCTGTTTATTCTATTGTAGGGAGAGAAACTCAGTTTATTCCTGTTTCTTCTAGGGTCACCAATTTCTTCAAATATCTAGCTGGCAACCCAGGTTTAACCTTATGGAATATACTGGTAAAAATAAAGTTCAGTACAGATAGAGACCTGGTAGGAATAGGGTGTTTACTCTCTCTTTCTCTCTCATTCCCTCACCATATAGAAGTGTGTAAAATTGTGGTTATTCTCCCAAGCATATGAGTTTTGTGAACTGTTAATAATGTTTAATGCTCCCTTGGTAGAATCTAATATAAGAGAGAGATTACTGTAACAGTCCTAACAAAAGTGTTTTTATGGGGAAAAAGGAGTTATGTAATGGTGTGCAGAGATTGGTGTAAGGTAAAGTGGCATTTACTTATTTTTTACCATGGTAAAAAGTTGAATGTAATCTTGTAAAAAGTTGAATATGATTTTGGTAAAAAGTTGAATATAATCTTTTAAAAAGGTGAATGTGGTCTTTTTAAAAAAAGGTTGATATAATCTTTAAACAGATTTTGTCTAAGTGAAATTATTGTTGATAAACTTTTTGTGCATTTTTACATGTTCATGTCTTTACATTTATTTTATGTGTTCTTGTGTTTATAATTTCACAGTGTTGCCCAAGATTTTGTGTAGGTGATTTAACATTGATTTAGTTAGCACTTTTTTATGTGTTGATACTTTAACATTGAATACTTGTGCTGATTTCATTTCTTAAGATTTCTTTTTCAAATTTGGGATAAATCTTAATAATTTGAATTTTGCTTAGTTAATTTCTTGGTAAATTAAAGTTTTGTGTGTTATTCTTGTTTAAGAATTAATTCAATCTTATGTTGTTTTCAAGTAATAGAAAATTTTTTTGAGATTGTGAACTCTACTTATAACTTTTGAACTTAGAAATAAATTTTTGTATTTAAAGTTTTAAAAGTACAGTGTTTCATTTTTGACCACCAGTGAATAGAGTTGTAAGTGTATGCACAAGGCAAATGATAGACATGCTTTGTTCTCCTTCATATTTATTGAAGTGAATTAGGACCAGGGAAACAATTATAGTTGTTTGATGGAGTGATGCCCTTCCCCCTCTAGTATATTTATTGCTTAACAGTTGTTACCTCACTCATAACTTGATTTTTAAAGTGATAAGCAAGTTTTAAGGGATCACTGTTACCTTTAGAGTGTTCAGTCGTAATATTATTGTTATGAGGTTTCAGGTATGTGGCTGAAGTGAGGTAAATTTTTGGATTTAATAGTTGTGTAATAACCAGATACTGATCACTTTGTGACAATATATATATATATATATATATATATATATATATATATATATATATATATATGTACACACATATATATATATGTGTGTGTATATGTGTTACTCAAACACACGGTCGATGTAAAATCTATGTGTACAAGACGAATAGGGAGTTTGTATTATTTTCTAACCACATGTGCCTGATTTTTTTTAATGCAGTACTTCGTATGATTAGCCTATTCCATCAAATTTTTGGGTTTGTGACATATTGTGCTTGTATGTATGTTCTCTCTCTCTCTCTCTCTCTCTCTTTCTCTCTCTCTGTATATATATATATATATATATATATATATATATATATATATATATATATATATATATGTTGTATATTATATATACATTATATATACTAGTATATATATATATATATATATATATATATATATATATATATATATATAAATATATATATAACATACATACATGAGTATATCAGGCAGACCTTTAAATATATGCGTTAAGTCTGTAATGTTAGTAATTGTGGGTCTATAGATACTGCGATTTAAAAACACGATACTAGTTAGTAAAAACAAGATATACCCTGCTCCAGCTACTACTAGTTCCACTACTGCTATAATTGTTAATGCGTATAAGATATTTCCATATGCATGTCACTGACTGGTCAGTTCCTATGGATGAAATTTCGCTTAATTA
>NC_089750.1:31700052-31777552 GCF_040412425.1 Macrobrachium rosenbergii | reverse complement strand
AAAGAAGAATCAGACTGAAAGTGAAACAGACTTCTGTGTAGAAGAGTGTGAAATGTAATGTTGGTCATTTTACCCCATGTATAAAGTAGGGTAACTTTTTGAAGTTTTGAACGTTTTTCATGTACGTGAATACTTTTCTGAAATGTTTTCCCACGACGCGTCCATTTTTTCTATTTTTAGTGTCCGATATACGAAGAATACGTAAGTATGTCGTTTTCAGTTATTATTATTATTATTATTATTATTATTATTATTATTATTATTATTATGAGAAGCCTAGAAGTAAACCTTAGTTGGGAAACCAGAACGCTACAAACCCAGGACCCCAGTAGAGAAAGCATCCCAGTACGTATAAAGAAATTTGTAAGTAGAGAATAATTTAGAAAAGGGAAACCGTAAGCAGTACTTAGTGAGAGTACTGCCATGAGGATGTTGTGAAATATTACTGATGTTCCTTGTCTTAAAGGTACTGGAGTTGAGGATATGAGATTTGTATGAGTGGGAGAGGCGAGGCCGTTGTAATCCTAATCATAATTTCAATTTATAAAACATTTTACTTGTGAATGATGAACACAAGTCAGATTCAGTTAAAAAATGTGTAGGAAATAATGACACTGTAAATAGCATTAACTAGATGGAACAATCGAAGAAAAAAATTTTACAGTAATTAAAGTAATCATGATGTACAGTACTTTTATTAATGTATTGGCTCGTAAAAGCCTTTATAAGTGATGTGCAATGTGGTGGAAATATTACCAAATTAATAATGTATAAGAATTATTCAAACAACAAATAATAAAATATCCTACAATACGCAGGTAACTATACGAAAGTTTTCTGTTATCAGATACTGTAAACTGATTCTAATAATTAATTTATTAAACCTTGAACTTCGGTAATCATATCACTGGAACTAATTACGTATTACGTTCAGGTTGAGAAGCATCAAGGGCCCTATTCCTGCTCACTTTTGCTGTCAGTTGACAAGAAGTTTTGACTGACTTAAGACTTAACTTTAGTGTTGTATGATGATATTTTGCCCCAGAGAAGAGTTAGTGGGAAATGGTCTGACTTCGTTAGGCGGCAGCTAACGTATAATGCAGTAGCATTGAAATTCATTTCATTGTTTTGAAGTGATTCCTGGTAGTAAATGTTTAAGCCGACACTCAGAGACATTATGAAAAATCAAAAGAGTGGATAATCTAACAAAAAATGCAGGTTTGAAGCTCTTGTGTCAAAACGTTGAGGAAATGCCAAGTTAAGTATGTGAGTTAAAAAGGCCCAAAAATTAACAAGGACAGTGTGGCATTCCGAATACATGAAGCGCCACCACTTAACTAGAGGCCTGTACCATCTATCACTGTTACATGTAAATTCGCTTATGGTCTTCGAGTAAAGCACTTGCATAGCATCGATAAAGTATTCCACATGCTTATTGCAGTTTGTGAACCTTTGATTTTTAGTGCAGTACCTATAAGGTTGTCCTCTCTCTGCGCAGTCACTCGATTATTCGTACGGACTACCAATCCTGTTAAGCATGTAGAATTCGAAGTTAATTCATCGGTGATGTAGTTCATTGCTTGTAACGGGTTAGACTGAACTTACAGTATATTGGCACCCTTCAATCCAGTCTGCTAGGCCGAAACGATGAAAGTCATTGCTGTTACGACGAGACTTCACATTTTGAAATACACATCTTCAGAAATGATTGGCAAGCAGTTTGGGTAAAATGCGGTAAGACATTGCTTTCGAATTTGGGGGTAATTTTGCATTTGTAGTCGATATTGACGTTTAAATTGAGTAAAGAGATATGAAAAGAACTGTGCGGTTAACAGTGGTGTTTGGATTTTGAGCTAAGTTATTCTGATTATTTTTATTTCTCAATAAATAATATAATCTATTTCACAATGGAAGATATTTTTTCAATAAATATATAATCTAATTCACAGTAGATAATAATTTTTAATTTATAGTTTAGCTAAAAAAAATAATTATATTTTTTTATGGAAAATCCGAATTATATTTTAAGCAGCTCACAGATATTTACGTCATTTTTATATTGAATATTTGAAGGCTGAAAGTATACCTCCTGTTTGGTTACACAGGGCATCATATACTGTATATTCTGGAGTGCTTTTCAAGTTGGAGTTCTGTCTTCTTCGCGATGGCAGTAACATTACTCAGGGACGAATTTTTTGTCAGTCGTTTTTGGTACTGAACCAATCATTATGATACCTTATTCTGCTTGCTATGCGGTCCTGCTGTCGTAGGATTTTAGAATACTGAACTTTACTGGACCTGATTTTTGCGTGGTGTCTGTAGTCTGTTTTGATCATGAAAGTGTAGAGTTCCTATGTTGATGGTTAATTTTTTTCATCCAGTAGGTCTTTGCTGTGAAAAGAATGAAAATGCATCGGTCATTTAAGTGGAAATGCTAGGGAAAAGCAAGCAAGATCATTTCTGTATGTTTTAGTTTAACTGGAGACACTCCATGCTATTATCGGCTACGTTATGTGTTTTCCCTATATTTATGATGTGTTTTGAATGATTTTGGCAGTAATGTCTGTTGGAGTTGCTGTACCTCATCACCTCCGCCCTATACATCTACCAATGGAAATGTGGCAAGTGCTGGTAGAGGTAATGTTGCACCATCTTATAATGTTGAAAGGGAAATGTATCCTTGTATATACCACAACCATATATTTTATAACACTCTAGATTAGGTTGGCTTCTGGGCTTTGAGTGGGGACCAAAGTCCCTTCCCACGTCCAGGTGAAGACCCAGTGCTAATAGGTTAGGCTAGGTTATGGTGCAGCTCTGGATTTTATGCTCAGTGACTTCTGGCTCTGTGGGTCAGGGTGGGGGTGTATATGACGCATGTCTGTTCTTCAACCCAAAAACCCCTATTTCCCACTGGGAATCCTCATCATTGTTGGACATGTAGGGGCTGTGTCATGTGTGAGTTAAGCATTTCAAAATTACATTAAAAAACTATTACAAAAACAAAACATTTCAATTATGGGCAGCTTTTAAAATCTGACCGAAACACCAAACTTGTGACGCCATCAATAAGCTCCTAACACATCCTGCTTGATCACTAATGAGCTCTAAATTTCTCAGTTTAGTTAATTGTGAGCAGCTGGTTAGATGCCCCGTTTATTATTATTATTATTATTATTATTATTATTATTATTATTATTATTATTATTATTTTTTGTCTTATGAATGTCATTCGTTGTATTCTGTACTGGTATCCTCCATTGTGCTCGAGAGTGTGCTACCGTATCAGAATTTTCAATATGTCGTATAACTCTAGTGTCCTACGGAAGGGCAACTGTGTATTTGTAATTGACAGCTTCTGGATTATTTCATCATTATGTCTGCCATTTCTGTTTTTTCATGACAGTATTTATGATATTGCAAGCTTTTAAAGGACACGTGGTATCCTGTATCCTTCCCTCAGTGTTACAACTGCAACAAGAGTTTCTCATCTGTTGAGCAGAATCATTTTCTTGAACATAACTTGGATTCTATAAATGTCCTTATTTCTATGGTTTTGGTTCCTGTTTTCTCAGTACTTTTGACAGTACACCGGTATTTTCAGCTGAATTTCAATTAGCGAGTACAAGGTCGCAAATTACCCTTTTTTTCTCACTATAATGAGTATTGTTCTTTTTTTTCATTTATCAGAAAGTTAATTAAAATATTTTCGAACAGACCCGCAGCAGCATATGATTGAGTTATTTTAAAAGTAATATTCAAGACGAATATTGTCCCCATTACCCGTTTGCGATTAGTTTACGCATATTTAAGTGGGATTGCGCGGGACTCGCCTTTTTGTAAATTTTTTTTTTTTCACGAATGGAATGATGATGGGTTTCGTGTACAACAAATGACCTGTGAGTGAAGTTGTGCAGAACAGTTGTATTTCAGGCTCGTTGAAGAATACGGTCTTCCTCATAAAATATGCACATAGCTGCTTTTGTTGTTGCGATTTTCAGTACGAGTGCTTATGAACAGTAAGCTAATCAAGAAGGTTTTATTCGGAATGTTCACAATACATACTGTGCATAGGTATTTTATCAAACTGTTATTTTATGGCCTGTATCCAAACCGCTACAAATTCTAAAACGAACTTAAGAACGAAGTGACCTTTGATATATATATATATATATATATATATATATATATATATATATATATATATATATATATATATATATATATATACTCTGTGTATGTCTGTCATTTGCAGGTGAACGTAAACCAGGTCTCAGATGTGGATTCTATTATCAAAAGACTTTCCATTTCAATGCCGACATTCAGCGACTGTATGTTAAACGGAATACTGTGCTCAAGCGATTAAGAACTCAGACATGAGTTCATTGGTAACTGACATGAAAATGGTGAGACGTGCAAAAAACGAGATAAAAGCATTTACATATAAATAACTCTGCTTAAATAAAATGGACGCCCTTTGTGCTTTCAGTATTTTTCAGGTAAAGCAGTAATTGGGCATCTTTTCAAGAATATGCAATGAATGGTTTTAATCTGCAAAAGAATGACAGACTTGTTTCTCTTTTTGTATGAAAGGGCATTGTTTGGAAACACTGTTTGTATATATTTTTTTTTTCCAGGCTTTGTGTACAATTCTTTTTATTTGAGACTGATCTAATTTTGTCACCCTTCTACACGTTATTTTTATTTCATATGATTATATATATATATATATATATATATATATATATATATATATATATATATATATATATATATATATATATATATATTGTTATGAACCCCTTTTGGATTCACCAGGTTCTTTACAAGAAAATCTGGCAGAAATTGAGGCCGACAAAGGAGGAAGGAGCTAAATAAAACCAAAAGGTAGCCTAAAACTAGTTTATTCACAATAAATTTTACAGTAATGTACATTATACAAATGCATCAGTAGCAAATCAGTAAACAGTACCAAAATGAGTCAGTACTTTAAAAATTACAAAACCATGTCATCAGCAGCATAATCAAAGATACTTTAAATTAAACAATCAATAAACAAAACACCACAGAGTCAATTCATTCGTTACTACAATGAACATTCCTCGAAGATAGCCAAACAAAAATTACATATTACAGAGTCAGCAAAATCACTCAGTATATCACATAAACAATACAATAACTACACTTCACAGAATCAGAGCATAAAACACAAACTAGAGTCAGTTCATAAATGGTTTACAAAAAAGGGTCAGTTACAAATTGATCAAGAAACATCATGGTCAAAGTCAAAACAACATGAGTCAGTAAATAAATGACAAAAATCAGTAAAAATCATAAATGATCAAATCTATAAACATTATAAATAACACGAGCAACACATTAAAATGGAGTCAATAAAAATATACAAAACCTATGACCTCAATAATTAAATCTGAATTTACAGATAAAGCAAAAGCAAAAACAACCCCTCCAAAATAATCATTACATGATAAACAATTGCACACACATAATCCTCGTTTAAACCCTCACATTGAAACGTTATTGTAATATCATATCAAAAAAGTATACATAATACCTCTATACTTAACAGGCAATAAGACACCATCATTGCAATAAGTACAGCCACAATAGGGTCACCAAATACAACCACAGCAGGGCTAACAACTACAACCACATTAGGGCTAACAAATACAACCACAACAGAGTCACCAAATGCAACCACATTAGGGCTAACAACTACAACCACAGCAGGGCTAACAGATACAACCACTACAGGATTACCAAATACAACAACAGCAGGGCTAACAAATACAACCAAAAAAGGGTTAACAAATACTACCACATTACAAAATACAATCATAATAGGGCTCACAAATTCAACCACCACAGGGTTAACAATCTCAATAACCATAACAAGGTCAACAAATATAACCACAACAGTGCTAACAAATATAACCATAACAGGACTAACAAACATAACCAAAATAGGGCTAACAAATATAACTATCACAGGGGTAACAAACGTAACCACAACAGGGCTAACAAATATAACACTGCCAAGTTGCCAACTGTCTCTCACTCTTACCCCTGTTCTTTCATTTGCCTAATGCTGCTAAGTAGCCAGTTGTGTCTCACTCTTACCCTTGCTTTTCCATGTGCAAGATGCTGCCAAGTAGCCAACTATATCTCACTCTTACCCCTGCCAAATCTCTTTGTATCTGCTGGCTCAAGTGCCTTTTACTGCTAAGTTGCTCATTCTTTCGCTCAATACCTACACTTTCTTGTGCGTTTTGCTGCCAAGTTTCTATCTCTCTCACTGCTTGTTCATGTGCCTTTTGCTACCAGTATGGTAGCAAAAGGCACCAATCAGCAACCAATATAGTTGCTGACCCCATCTCTCTGCCACTGTTCTTCAGTGAGTCTTTAGTTGCCAAGTTTCAGAATCGCTGTATTACTGATCTTTCAGGTGTCTTTTACTGCTAAATTGTTATCTTTCTCTCTGCTTAATCTCTAATAATGTCCCTTAATGCTAAGATGCTAACTTAATATCTCTCACACTGCTCTTTCTTGGGCTTATTACTGCCATTGGTAACTTTATCTCTCCCTAATTTTTCATGTACCTTTTGTTGCCAAGTTACTGACTGTGTCTCTTATTGCTCTTTCAGGTGATTTCCGTTCTCTACTGTTTCAGGTGCCTTTTGCTGCAAGATTGCTGGCTTAGACTCTCACTATTCATTCACGTACTTTTTTTTTTTAGCTAAGTTGCTAACTCTTTCTCTCCCTTTTCCTGCTCTTTCAAGTGCCTTTTCTTCCAAGGTGTTCCTCTCTCTCTCTCTCTCTCTCTCTCTCTCTCTCTCTCTCTCTCTCTCTCTCTCTCTCTCTCTGCTCCTTCGTGCGCTGTTAGCTGCCAAGTTTCTAAAGTTCTCACTCCTACGTGTCACTTACTGCTACTTTGTAAAGTCTCTTTCTCCGTGCTCTTTCATCGACCTAATGCTGCTAAGTTGCTGACTCGCCTGCTTTTTCATATGGCTTTTGATGCCAAGTTGCTAATTGTCTCTCTCTCTCTCTCTCTCTCTCTCTCTCTCTCTCTCTTTCACGGCCTTTTACTGCCAAGCTTCAAACTCTCTCTCCCTGCCCTTTCATGGTCGTTTACTATCAAGTTGCTAATTCATCTCAGAGTTAGCAACTTTGGTTTATTGTATGGTTTTTAATGCCAAGTAGCTAATTCTCCTTGTCCATGCTCTTACTGTTAACGTTATATCTATGTATCTCCCCGCTCTCATGTGTACCTTTTAGTGAAAACTTGTTCACTTTCTCTTTCATGCCATGCTCGTACTCATCTTGTATTGAGAATTCTTGATAAACTACCTAAATACTCTGCTTTTTGTTTTGGCCAAATGAACATATACATAATGCAAACAGCTTGCATCCTAAGTCCATCTGGAATTTTTTATGTCGATGATCTTTGTCAGCCACTAATTTAGGTCCTCGTTATATATATATATATATATATATATATATATATATATATATATATATATATATATATATATATATATATATATATATGCATGCATGTGTCACTACAAAGACTCAGATTCAAATGCAAGAATATGAAGAAATTCTGATGTCCTCTTGCAGGATTCGAACCTGCATCCAGAGTATCAGAACGAAGTCACTTTGCCGACCTTACCACCTGACCGACAATAGTCTCAAATGTAAAGAACGTTTGGAAAAAATATAATATATGTAATATATATATATTTATATTATATATAAATATATATTTATATATATAACATATATATATTATATATTTACCAAATATTCCTTACATTTGAGACTAGTGTTGGTCAGATAAGGTCGGCAACGTGACTTCGTTCTGATACTCTGGATGCAAGCTCGAATCCTGCTAGAAGACATCAGAATTTTTTCATATTCTTGCATTTGGATCTGAGGCTTTGTAGTGACAAGCGTATCCAAAAGGTGTGAAGAATTCGAGAAGTTAAGAAGGCATTATGGTTATTACAGTTGCACATGCGCACGCACACACATGCACACAAACACGTGCACATATATATATAATATATGTATACATATATATATATATATATATATATATATATATATATATATATATATATAAATATATAAATATATATATATATATATATATATATACATATATATAAAACGAGGATCTAAATTTATATATATATATAATTTAGATCCTATATATATATATATATATATATATATATATATATATATATATATATATATATATATATATATATATATATATATATATATATATATATATATATATATATATGTATGTGTGTGTGTGAATGCCTATGTTTTTAGATGCAGTTCGTTCACATGCTGGTCGTTAAAGACTCTAACGTTCTCTATTACTGAAAAAATCCACAACCACAACTGTATTTGGGAGGTGGGAGTCATCCGTGGTGGTAACATGACCTCCGTGGCAATTGTCAGGAGTATCGATTGCAGCGTGCAGCTGAGGAACTTCGTTCTTGCTGTCATCGATTTCATTTTAATTGGACTGATTTCAGTGGATCAAGGAGGTTGAAATGCAGTGTATCTACTAGTGTTTGTACAGTGGTTTAACTATTGTTATCTACATTTAATAGAAGAGATATTTATTTATAAAGGGATTTTATCTTCTCCATCCATGGATGTGTGCAGGTTATCAATAGAGAACAATCAGCAAGTCATTTAAATCATACCGGCTAGTGTTTATAAACCTTTCTCTGGCCCAAATGACATTCATAAAGTTATGATCAGACGCTTCTAAAGGAAATAAGGAAAGTTAAGCACAATAAGGAAACTGTTTAAGGCCATTACTGATCTTCTGTTACGGAACCGGAAAAGGGATGGTTTTTGTTCGCGCAAAGAAGAATCTCGAGTCAGATGGACGAGCCTGACTCTTATTCGTTCAGTCAGCCCAGTCCCTTTTACTAGTTAATTATAGTATAAAACTGTTATTTATAATAGTGAATTTCTCTTTGATTGTCCATATTTTTTTTCACATCACTGAAGTTCTTTAGGCAACGCATCGAAAAGGTGCCTGTTGTAAGCTCAGAAGTGCGTTGACCACTCATCTTCTCGCTTCGCTTCATGAAATGGTTTTTGGTGGAAGCAGCATTGTGCTTGTGGCTTTTTTCAATCTGGAAAAGGCAAAGCTCACTGGAAGGATGGATTAAATTTTGCAGGAACCTTGCTACCCTAAAATTTGTTGAGATTTGCCACTTTTCTTCGAAGTCTTTTAAAAGCTAAAAGATTTTAGGTATAGCTAAGAAGAACAATAATAACAGTGTGAGGTATGAGATGTTAGTATGTAGTACTGGAAGTATATTAAAGCATTACTTTGCTTGTATATTACTTGCTGGCAGTCATTATAATTTTATATACTTCGCGTATGGCAAGGCAAAGCGATAACTACGGCTAAACAACAATATGGTGCTGACTGAAGTAGGCACAAATGTTAGTGGTTTTGAGCTTTTACAAAAAATGGTCCTCTCTTCATGTATGTCCTGTAAGGGGTAACTGTTAAAATCCAGATACATTTTTGAGGAGTCAAAGGATTTTCTCCTGTGGTTTCGATCGTAGACGGTGGCTGATCTTCACCTTTCCCTTACCATGTGTATTTTTGGATGCCCCTAACATGGTCTTTCAAACGTGTACTTTTTGTCTCTTCAGTTCATAGTTACTTGTTCTTGTGTATCAGCGGTTTTTTATCGTGTAGTAAACAGAAAATATCATCTTAAATATCTCTAGGTTTTGATGTCCAATTCATTTTTAAAATATATTGCATTGATGAGGATAGTTCTCGTTTTCAGAAGTCTGTTACATCCTGAGTCCATGTGTTTGTATTCATCGAAGTTGTTAGGTGTAGTTGGGCTTAATATATGACACGGGTCGAGAAAGTCTCCTAGTTTTGGGGGTTTCACACTGTATTGTAGATTAGAGCACTTAATTATCTTAGTTACACTTCAATAGTATCCACCGAACCACAATTAGGTTGAGTTATTCTTTAGTAATCAATCAACATTGTTTGATAAGCCTAATCCTTCTGTTACGAATAACTTGATAGTCTAAAATAAAGGCAGTTGAGTTATTTGGTACTCCATTTATCTGCAAAAATTAAAAGATGCAGTCGTGTTCTGAAATTGAAACTCTAGGAATCGAGAGACTGAGTCACAGGGCATGAACGACGCCTCTCAAGATCTCCCGCAACGTACCGCAGCCGCACCGGAAGCAGATGCAAATCGGTAGCGGTCGATGTTTATTTATCTGAGCTTTTCAGTGCTGAAGACATCATGTTACTTCGAATGCTTAAATCATGGGGATATAAGCTGTAAAAGAAATTCTAGATTCTTAAGATGATTCTTGACTTCATCTCAACGATTCTGGGACTCTAAAAGTGAAAGATCTATGAAGACTTTTTCGTAGGAGGGAGGTGTTGTAGGAGGGGCATCCCTTCCTGTCTTCAGCAAGCATTGTGGGATGACATAGTTAGCCCCACACCATGCCTCAGTACGTGCCGTCGGCGTCTGGTAGTCACCCATCCAGGCCCAGTGCGTGAGCCCTTAGCTGCTATTCTTGAGTCAAAACGAGTAGATCTGGTGAAAAAGTTGTTATTGGTAGAAGAAATGATAAAATCTTGCATTGGACGATCCCTCCCTCTCCTCTTCTTTATTGAATTGATGATGCGTGGATGTTGAATTCGAGTGAGAGAAACTGTATCTGTGAAGAAAGAAGGATTTTAATGACAAATCTGGAGAGACAAGAAGTGGTAAAAAGGTCAGCTTAGGTAAGAAAAAAAATGGATCATATTGTGTTTAGGTGATTTGGCCATGTGGGAAGAATGGATGTAAGTTGCGTGTAACTGGGGAGTGTTGTAAAAGAGGAGGATAGGAAGAGGTATTAGAAAGAAGCGAGAGAGTGCATGCATGATAAAAGCCAACGTCGCAGTATTTGTAAGGGGGTTCGATAGGCAGTTTAGTTTCTGTGTAGGTTTATTAGGGGGTAATGTGAAGGTTACAGCACAATAAAAATACCAGGCAATCGCTTAGGCGTATGATATAGATATCGAATGAATGGCTGCATTTATTCATTTAGTGATAGGGTTCTGATTGTGTATCATGGCGTACCACAGGTGCAACAAAAGAGGGTTTGTAGCGGCTGCACTGAAATAAAGAAGGTTTAATCTGTTTCATCATGATCATACTCTCTCTCTCTCTCTCTCTCTCTCTCTCTCTCTCTCTCTCTCTCTCTCTCTCTCTCTCAAGTTATGATAGCACATGTAAATTTGACTGTAATATGAATGAACCCCTCTGCGGAAACCGTCCAAAACTTTTGCAGCTTCATATACCTTCACAGAAAGCTCGTGAGAAATGTAGTGTCGAACCCTCAGTACACACCAAGATGCTGTTTGCTATATCTTTTCAGGTGTTTTAGGGAAAATATGGGCGGGGAGTGGGGCTGCAAACCCCGTGCCTTTCACACCATGCAGGAGGCGAGAATGCTTTATTTTCCGGGAATTCCGTAGGAGTGAAGACATGGTTTTTATTCTTCTGATGTGCAGAGGTTCACATGCCATCAAAGGGCGTTTCCTCTGACCAAGTGGTCTTAACCCTTGACCAGGCGCTCTCTTCCTTGGGCCTCATGGCTTAGCACATCCTACGGGAGCAGTGAACAGTTTGTGTTGCATACCGCCGCAACGTCAGCAGTCCGCAATAAATTGCAGGTTAATCTTTTTTTGTAGTCAGCAGGCTTAATAAATGTTAGAAATTATAACAGTGCCTTAACTAAATTCATTCCGTATCTAGGCACCTAGGTTAGGGTGATTATGATTAATTGTTAAAGTTCGTGTCATTCAGCCGGTGTATGTATGTATGTGTATGTATATATATATATATATATATATATATATATATATATATATATATATATATATATATATATAATATATAAATATATATATATATATATATATATATATATATATATATATATATATATATACATATACATATACACACACATGTATATGTACATACTGTACACATGCACCCTCGAACGTAATAGCCGTTTATTTTCATCTCGCTTCGTGTATGCTTGAGCATATGTGCACAATTATTCCTGGTCTTGTTGTTGCAGATGTTGAGATGTATTATACTTGTTTCTGGCAGTCGCATGATAATAAGCCGTCTTGTGTAGTTCTTTAAAGGGTGACCTCGATAACGGGACGCTTGACATCGAGTATTTGGTTTTTTTCAAATTCAGTCTTAGGAATTGTTTGTTTAAACATTTTAATAGGAAATTAACTGGGAAAGTGTTAGTTCTAATGCTGTTATTCATGTTGTTGATGATGAATTACTTGGTTTTAGAATGTTACTATTATTATTATTATTTGGGTATATTACAAACTTCTAATGGAGATATGTGTTACCCGTGATCTATAATTTATTATTGAATTTTTGTGCAGTGAATATGGTGTCAGTCGCTGTAATAAAAAAAAAATTATGATGAATCGTTAATTTGTACTGGCTGGCGATTTTGCTTATTATGTCATGACGATGCGGCAGGGAACCTTCAGTGTCACTGCTCAGGGCGCATGTGGCACAGTAACAAATGAAGCATTCCAGTTGTACCCGAAATTATGTATATCTACAAATTGTATTTGCATGCGACCGCCAACATACACAGACACTCACAAATGTGTGTGTGTGTGTGTGTAGTCGACTAACCAAAAATATACATAATTCAATGTTTAGATCAGCGCGCCAAATTTTTAGGAGAACGAGAGAGAGAGAGAGAGAGAGAGAGAGAGAGAGAGAGAGAGAGAGAGAGAGAGAGAGATAAGTTAAGAAGAGTAAAATAAACTAAAGATAAATTAGCGTGACAAATATTGGAAGTATGAAAAAGGTCAAGCCTCTTTTGGTTTCAAAATGGGAAAAAATAAACACTGAAGTATGCATCGAAAAGTTTCTTTCGTTCAAAGAATTCCCGTTCCGATGTGTTTTTGGTATTCAGATGGACCTTTCGGGCAATACCATCCATTGCATTTCACCATTGTTTCTGTCACATTGTAGTTATCAGGGTTGAAGTTAACTGAGGTTAATTTCATTGGGGTTTCAACTTATCCACTCACTCATCGCTGTACACACGTCAAATTGTCGGTGTCAACATGAAAAGTATATTTGGCAAACTGTTTGCAGCAGCTAAATATCGTGGAAATGTCTACGAAACGGGAACCAATATTAAGTTCTCATTAACAGTAGGAAAAGTTAAGTATACCTCAGTTTAACCAGACCACTGAGCTGATTAACAGCTCTCCTAGAGAGGGCTGGCCCGAAGGATTAGATTTATTTTACGTGGCTAAGAACCAATTGGTTACCTAGCAACGGGACCTACAGCTTATTGTGGAATCCGAACCCCATTATAGCGAGAAATTAATTTCTATTACCAGAAACAAATTCCTCTTATTCTTCATTGGACGGTCGGAGATTCGAACTCGCGGCCAGCAGAGTGCTAGCTGAGAAAGGAAACCACTCGCCCAACGAGGAACCATTAACAGTAGGAAGCGCCATTGTGTATACCAGCGGTAAAGACTCGACAATGGGTTATATCTCCTCTGGCCGTTACATTCATGTCAGGTTGAGTTGCGTTGTACCTGTGGAATGACGTCAGTTAAGGAATGTAAGGTTAACCAAGTGGCTTTGGCCATTGGTCATTAAAACAGAAAATAATGTAATGTTGTGTGGGCTGAAAACCGAAATATATGGAATTTCCAGTCCCATTCTGTATTAATAAATTTTTTAATTTTAAAGGTCTCTGCAACTCTTCAGGTGTAAATTACAAATGCAGTCATTTTTCTTCCATCTTTATACGCTAACGGTTATGTAGCAGTGAGGCAACATTCACGGATATTATGTTACATACATTTTACACATGTCATGGTTTTATAGAAGATGGCCGTACCTGAATAATTATCATCATCATCTCCTCCCCAAAGTGCTTCTGCAGTATCCTGTGATTTATCTTCCGCAATTCTCCACTCTTATTCAGCCTCCCTTCTCATAGTTCTCATTTAAGTATGCCTGGGTCTTCCACCTCTTCTGGTGCCCAGAGGAATCCAAGTGATGCTGTTCTCCCAGGGGATGCCCGAAGGACATGCCCAAGCCATCCCCATCTACTTAAATCATTATCTAATCTACATATGGAACTTCTATAATTTCTTTCTTGGTTTGGTATCATTTCCAGCTTTGTCATGCCATCTCACTCGTAGTATTCTTACTAAAAACTTGACTCTCAGTTCGTCCTACTCTTTTAGGCATAGTCCATTATCATACCATGATCTTACTAGATGTATGAACTTATTTTTGTATGCAATATCAGTCTGATTTCCAAATCTCATTCAGACTGCCAATTGTTTGATTTACCTGTTTTAGTCATTCACTTTATTTCAGCTCAAAGAACCTGCCCTGAATGTCATTGATCCTAAACATCGAAATATTCAGCCTCATTAATCCTTTCTCCATTAATGTTATTTTGTCCTCATTAACTGTTTTTCTTAGAATTATTTTGAGTCTCTTTTCTCTAGGTATGTGCTAGATTCTGTTAAGCAAGCTTTGCAAATTTTATGGTGTTTTGCTGATTAAAACGGCATCATGCTAAGTCTATCAAGTTTCTGTCGTTACTTCAGTCTAAAACCTCCCTTCCATCTTCGACCAGGTTATCTTTAAGAAGGCTATTAGAAGGGCAAACAGCCAAGGAGAAATAACATTCCCTTGTAGCACCCCACTACGACAGGCATCAGCAAGGAATTTTTAAATTCCACAACTGCTGCACATCATGCTTTAACACAAATACTTGATCAGTGTTTCTCTTGCCTGTTCTAAAACCACCTGAATAATAATACAATAATAGTAATAATAATAATGAAGCCTTTTACCTTTTAAGTACTGCTCCAACGAACAAATCATGATAGGAATTGAATATCTAGTTTAATCGAGCATCGTTTGGCGAGTATCACTAGTGGATCCAAGGTGGGGGGCCATCTAGGCACGTGCCCCCCCCCCCCATGAAAAATAATGCCAAAATAATAATATTGAAGATTTAGATAATAATAACATAAATGAGAAATATAAAAATGGGAAAAAATAAAAACTTTATGGTAATGTACATCCCAAAATGTTTACAAATTATCAATCATCGCATCTAGTATTCTAAAGGTGAGTAAATACGTCAGATATCAACTATTGAATTCTGAATAAAATGCATTCATTATCCCCTCTCTTTATATGTTTGTATAGTGTGTATGTATGTATGTATATATATATATATATATATATATATATATATATATATATATATATATATATATATACATATATATACTGTATATGACATTTTTTTATCACACCGTGATTTATATACAATCATGAAGCTACAAATGTCGCTTAATATCAAATCCACGCTACCTCGGGAATATCCCCGATGGGGAATTATCACCGAAAGGGAATTTATAAGTGATAAATGGACGGGCACTCGGCTCTTGATGGCTCAGTGGTAACGTCGACTGGAGTTGCTGGATGGCGCGTCTGTGTCGTGGGATCGAGACTTGGCAGTGCCCGTCCATTTATCACTTATAAATTCCCCTTCGGTGATAATTCCCCATCGGGGATATTCCCGAGGTAGCGTGGATTTGATATGAAGCGACATTTGTAGTTTCATGATAGATATATATATATATATATATATATATATATATATATATATATATATATATATATATATATATATATATATATATATATATATAGACACATTTATGAAAATTTGTGCCTCCCGTCATGAAAATTTTATGGATCCACTAGTGGTGAACATGTGTTGATTTTAAAGTATGCAAATGAATAATCCGTGAAAGACTTCAGTGTTGCTCCAGCTGTCCATTTGAAAACACTTCTTATGTACACATCAAGACCAGGATTCGTATAGCGACCTTTGCTTAATAGTTCCGTAGGAAGGAGAGACTGAAGTTGGAGCAAAACTTGCAGTTCTCATCTACCCATTAATGAATGAATTGTTGTGAAATGAGCGGGAAGAGCAAAGCGCTGTCATTGTCCGCATGGCCAGGTGCCGAGGTTGAACGAGACGCTTTTGTCTTGTGGGAGGGAACGCGTGCAGGGGAAATGCTTTGTGCTCCAAGCAAGGCTTGTCATGCAAGAGGGTGGTTATCACATTTGTCTCGCGGTTGTGTCATTTAGGCGAGTAAACAGACCATAACTTCTAACTTCGTCGTATTTTTTCGTTCGTGTTTGTTTTTGTTGCACAGTTTGTCACAGGCAAGTTAACGAACTTTTTTCCCACTGCCTCCGTTCACTTGTGGGTTTTCTTGAAAGCGTCGTAATATATTACTGTGTGAGCATTCAGTGACTTTATGCTCCTTCAGACTTAGTTCCTTTTTATCAGATCGGTTCTTCTGTAGAAATGTTTTCCTGTTGTAGGCAGATATTTTGATTGCATTTAAGACTAAGGGCGAAGGAAATTTGATTCCGTTGTTGTTCCCTTCGGACGCGCACGCACACACACACACACACACACATATATATATATATATATATATATATATATATATATATATATATATATATATATATATGTAGATAGATAGATAGATAGATAGATAGATAGAAATAATCAACACACGATCACGTGTGGAACAGAAATAATTTTCTGATTCGCATCAGGATCAAACCCTGGTCTTTCAGTTGAAAGACACGGCCGCTGCCAACTAAGCCACACTAGTCATAAAAGAAGTTTACTTCTGCTCTTACGTGATTGTTCGTTGATTATTTCTATCATATTCACTCAGAAAGGATAATTCAAATGAAATCTGTCAATTGGGTCACTGCTGAGTCAGGAAGTTGGGAAAACACACTGGTATGCGAGGCAGTTAGCCTGCCCAGGTAAAGCCTTAGGTACAGTGGTACATAGGTTCCAACTACTTTTATGCCTTGTGTGGCTTAGTTGGTAGCGGCCTTGTCTTTCAGTTGAAAGACCTGGGTGTGGTCCTGATGTGAGTCAGAAATTTATATATATATATATATATATATATATATATATATATATATATATATATATATATATATATATATATATAATCATATAATCATGCTGCCATGAGGATAAAAAGATGGCTCTAATTTGACCTTTGATAATGATGCCTGACTAAGGGTGGCTGCACTCCGGTGAACAGAAGGGTTGAAAAATGAATATACTCAAAATTAACAATAAGATAATTCACTGAAAGATATCAGAAGATGAAATATTTACAGAAGCTATCAGTGGAGCTCCGTGGCATTACCAGAATTACGTTAGTAAAATCACAAACGCTTTAGAAAAGTGCCACAAAACTGCAAGCTTTTAACACTAGGCCTTCATAGGCTAACAAGCAATAGGTATGAGTGAAGATCCGAAGAATGCGCAGGATGGGGTAAGTTAAGTGAGAATGAGGCCGCACTGATATTCCGCATATCTTGACCGGATATGGCACCTGGAGTGTGCAGGAAGATGGCACCGTTGATCTACAGTTGATATCACACAACAGGTACTTGAACCACGAATCTACAGTAGTAGGAATATTGAAAACACACGAAGGGACTCGAGTAATAATGAACTTGGAATACGTAAGCAAAATATCAAAACACTGGTTATGTAACAATTATGGTAAACCACATGTACACAAATTAACACTAGCATTCCACTCTTGTTAACACAGTCAAAATCACAACACTCTCTGAGGGAGAGTAAAAGGTTATGGATATTTCAAAATGAGATAATAGGTGGAAAACATTTAGGATAAAATGATAAGGCCAACAAACAACTTCCAATCACATTACTGTAGTCCATGGACAAGACGTGAGGTTCGTAGAGCCAGGTTTCTGCAGTAGGATGTCAGTGGAATTGTTGTCACTTAGAGTTCCCTACCATAGAGGAAATAAGACAAAGTATAAGGCCACTGACGAGCTAGCAATACATCAGTAGACGTCTGGACAGAGAGATGTCGTCAGGATAACTAGCAGCGTGAAGTCTTAGGAAAACTAGCAGGGTGACACCTCAAGAGCGACTAGCAAAGAATGGTCCGTCGAAACCTGTATATATACCACAAGCAGTGCTGACGGTGGTCGTGTTTTGACATTTCTGACAGCCTCTTCTTAATAGGCTCATCTGTTGTCCTCTTCTTGGAGCACGTTGCTAATCCGGCTAGGTACCTGGAAAGGCCTGGAAAGGTCGTTTAGCATTGGCCGATGAAAGGTTCAAGGAGGAGAGGTAACAATGGTATGATCATTAGATGGGATTTGCGAGGATGAGTAGGTGGGGATGCAGGTGTGGGTCAGGTCAAGACAGTGACCCTTAATGGCATGACAGGTGGTTGAAATTGAAGGTAAACTCCTCAGAGGGCAAAGTGACAAGATTGGCTGGGGAATTAGTAACAATAGTGGCTAGGGAAAGAACTCTCAAAGGGGTTGCAGTAATTGCAGTCGGCTGCTGAAATCGTCACCTCACGTGAGGATTGCTTGGGTCAGGTCAACTCAGCAATGACTTGGGGTACAGTCGTGCATTAGTATCACATTTAACACCTGCATTGGATTAACTCGAGAGGGGAAGGCATGGGAACGCTCGAGTGAAAACTCCCAAAACAACTAGTACTGCTTTCAAAATGCACGTTAACTTATATTGGGAAAGGAAAAAATTATGTTAACTTATAAACGAAAATCAAGAAGGAAAAATCAAATACAAACTAATTAACAAGGCATTTGTGACAATATATGTATATATATAATATACTTTATGTATGTCTGTGTGTGTATGTGTGTGCTTTGGATACGCTTAACACTGCAAAACCATAGACCCAAGTAAAGAAATAGATGAAACCCTCTGACGCCCACCAGTTGTTAAGGGTAACCTCTCTCTGACAAATTGGGTGCGGGTTCAGATTCTGCCACGGGCGTCAGAGATTTTTCATTTATATATATATATATATATATATATATATATATATATATATATATATATATATATATATATATATATATATATATATATCCGCAAATAGTTAGCTACAAATATCGTTTAACATCGAATACCTTATACCCTTGGAATAACTTGCATCTAAGGGAAATTATAATTGAAAAGTGATCCTGCGTCCCAGCCGGCTTAGAAGCACTTATCAGTTATAATCCCCCTTTGGTGTAAGTTATTCCCAAGGCATAGGGAATGTGATATTAAACAATATTTGTGGATTAATATTCGTTAACAAAGAAAATCACGCAAGTTTCAGTAATTATATATATATATATATATAATATATATATACACACTGTATATATATGTACACACAAATGTTACATAAATGTCGTGTATGTATATGTATATATATATATATATATATATATATATATATATATATATATATATATATATATATATATATATATATATATATATATATATATATATATATATATATATATATATATATATATATATATATATATATATATTATATATATATATATATATATATATATATATATATATATATATATATATACATTATATGCATTAAGGATATGCAGCCGGAATTCTTAGACTCGGAATTTTGTAAAGTTTATGACGTAGGAATGATGTTAAAATACCCAAAGTTTTTAATCGACAAATCTTTGCAGAAAGCTAAAACATTTTTTATTCCAATAACAATAGGGAGCCTTTTGTGATAGAAAATATTTTGACACTTCCATATAGGGTAAATCTTTGTTTCATTCAAAAATTACTAAAAATTTTCAAGATAAATGTTGTTTACAAGAATCCAGGGACACTTCAGAATATCATTGTTCGCAACTCCCCAAAACAAAATAATGGCTGTATTTACACGATTCCTTGTGCTGGTTGTAGTAAGAAATACCTAGGTCAAACTGGTAAAGAACTAGATTACCGTCTAAAACAGCATCGTTACGCAGTTCGAACAGGCCAATTGACAAGTGCTTTATTCATACATATGAATGATTTTAATCATTGTATAGACTGGAAAAATTCATCTGAGATCATTTTTTGTAACCACATTGTTAAAAGAAATATAATTGAATCTGCCTTTATTAAACATTTTAACAATCAACTTATGAATATTAGTTCGGGTCTTTTTAAATTAGATAGTTACCTTGTTCATAAAATTGTAGGGAAGTACAATGTCACCTTTTAGCAATAGCCTGTTCTAACTGTAGTTTCAGTTCTTAAGTATTTTTAAAGTATTTTTTTTTTGTTTGGTATTTGACAATTTTTCTTCAAACTAGTGATTACATTCAGTAATGATGTTTTGCTTGTTGGTGGCTTTGATCTTTGTTTTGTGAAGTTTTCTTGTTTATGTCTCTATATATTTATTTTACTTTGTACCCCAAAGAAGTGTACGCAATACACAAAAGCGCTTGGTACCGGTCTTTAATTTTCACCTTTCATGTGGTTGTCTACGTATATATATATATATATATATATATATATATATATATATATATATATATATATATATACATATATATATATATATATATATACATTGTCACATTTATATAAATTATATATACATTACATTGTCACATTTGTGTAAATTATTAATATTAATTGTAATATTACAAGTTAAGAGGGCATTGTATATATATATATATATATATATATATATATATATATATATATATATATATATATATATATATATATGTGTGTGTGTGTGTGTGTGTGTGTGTGTGTATCCCTGGAATGTGGGTGACGTTTTTATTTTCACAAATATTAACCCACAAATATATACATTGTCACGAAGTGATCAAGCACCTGGTTATTACACAAATAATAAGACCAAAAAATTTACCTCACTTCAGCCAGATACTTGAAACCTCATAACAACAATATTAAGACTGAATACTCTAAAGGTACAGTGATCCCTTAAAACTTGCTTGACACTTGAAAAATCAATCTAAATTTATAAAGTTATGGGGGAGGTAACAACTGATAAGCTATAAACAGAATAGGGGAAAAAAGGGCATCACTCCATCAAATACTATAATTGTTTCCCTTGTTCTACTTCACTTTGATAAACGAGAACTAGACAGATATGTCACTTGCCTTGAATACACGCACCAATATCTCTAATCACTGGTGGTCAAAATGAAACACTGTGCTTTTAAAACTTTAAACAGACAAATTTATTTCTTAAGTTCAAAAGTTATAAGTAGAATTCACAATCTCAAAAAGATTTACTATTACTTGACAACAGTGTAAGATTTAAATATTTCTTAGCCAGGATTAACTCACAAAACTTTAATTTATCAAGAAATCAATTTAAGCAAAATCCAAACGATTAACACTCACTCCATTATAATGTAAATCTTAATAATTGAAATCAACACAAATGTTCACTGAAATCTTAATAATTGAAACCAACATGAGTATTTACTGAAATCTCAATGAAACGAACACCAACAAAACACTAATTAATCACCAACACAAACTTTGGGAAACACTGTGAAATTGTAAACACATGAGCATATAATAATAATATGAAAACACGGGCATATAAGAAAGTAATATGCAGAAATAAATATACCAACAGCAATTTCGCAAAGACAGAATATGTTTAAAGATTGTATCAATCTTTCAAAAGATTACCTTCACTTTCAAAAAGACTAAACTCACCTCTTACCAAATTCACAACTTATCTTTCACCAAGACAACACTTCAGTTTTAAACATGATACAACACAAGTAAATAAGCACATTACCTTACTCCATTTTGTAATCTATAAAACACACTTTTTCACAAGGGCTGTAGAACACAAATATTTTAAACCATTCTCAAAAAATATTATATCTCATGGGAGAGTTTTACAAAACATATATCTAGGAGAGTAACCACAGTTTTACACCCTTCTATATGAATAATAATTGAGAGAGAAAGAGGGAGATCTTACTAATACCAGGCCCCTTATCAGACTAACTGTTTTCGTTCACCAACTTTGCTTTTATCCTCAAAGCTGGGTTGCCAGTTAGTCACTTCAAATCTTAGAATAAGCTGGGTCCCTTCTTATGCATTCTAGAATACCCAGAATACAGAAATCCTTATTCTACAAACAGAATACATGGAATACAGAATAAGCACAGTATTCTTTGGCTTGGAAAGGAAATATGTTTTACTCTTTTATCTAAATGATTGACAGATCATTTTCTGTTTGAACACTTGTGTAAACAGACACATAGGCCTGTGGAACTAGTCACGGTTAAAAGCTGTCAACCCTCTTCACAGATCTCTTATCTCTCTTCGCTTTCTCGTCTCCTGGAAGTCAAACACAGTTGTGTGTACACGGGAAGTACTTATCTGATCTGGTCAACAAAAATAACTCTCCTTACAGGATCTGAAACTTTAATTCCCACTAAACATGGCATGTTATGAACATAAAAGAATACGTAACATTGCACAACATTACATACAGTACAAAGTCACTTCATTACACCTCACAACATATGAAATAGCTGTAAGAAAAAACATATCAAAATCATAGACAACACATCAAAAACACAGAACAAATATTACCTTTACAGAATGGTTATGTATTATAATATTATAATATAATATTATAATAAATATATATATATATATATATATATATATATATATATACATACATATATATATATATATATATATATATACATATATATATATATATATGTGTATACATAAATACATACACATATTTACACACACAAACACATGCACACACAAGTATTGAGTTATAAATGTCATTTAATATCGAATTTACTGTACTTGGGAATAATTTACACCTAAGGCCTGGCCAGGATTCGAATGTTTAGGCTTTAAGGCAGGTAGTTTACGTGGGCCTACAAGAAAGCTGCTGCTGTAACAACATAGATAAACAAGATTGGTAAACAAAGCATTGACCTCATAAGCTAATGACTAATGCTGCAGCCTTTTTTTTTATTCTGCTTATCAAGTGTAAATATTTGTGCCAACTGCCGGTGTTTATTTTTTCTCGTGCTGTAGTATAATTATTGTTAATTCCTACCACTCGGTATCAGTTCTCTTCCAGATGACTTAGGAGACTAAATGCGAACACGATCTGAATTTATACCAAGCATTTCACTTTTTCCTGTAAAAATTTTACATATATCACGTGCTATGGTCATTTCTATATATATATATATATATATATATATATATATATATATATATATATATATATATATATATATATATATATATATATATATATATATATATATGTGTGTGTGTGTGTGTGTGTGTGTGTGTGTGTGTGTGTGTGTGTGTGTGTGTGCTTAAAAATCACAGGAGATGCACGTGACTTCAGTGTATAAGCGAATCCCACAGGAAAATGACAGGTAGAAGTTCAGTACCAAGCGCTTTCATGTTTATTAACTCATCGTCTGGGCACAAATGAGACAGATGAAAGGAAGGTTACAAAGTAAATAAAAAAGAAAAAGAATACCAGATGGTCAATTGTCAAAGGGTAATAAACAGAAAGATAAACCAGGATAATCCAGGATCAAGTAGTCACAAACTAAAACATAGGCCTAACTACAAGAGATCCGAAAGTTTAGCCATACAAAATCCAAAAACGTGAATAAAATTGAATACCAGATGGTCAGTTGTCAAGGTTTCAAGGGGAACGGGCAAAAAAATTCATTAGTTGTAGTGACCCTGTACTATGGTTACAAATATGATACTCCTTTTTCCATACATGTGTACTGCCATCCTTAAAATTTAAACATTTTACAAATTTCTTTTGAAGTTATAGGATCAAGTTTATACATGCCTTACCTGATATTCATATTATAGCCATAACTTTCTTGTATAAAGCTAGATTCAATGATATTCATTTCCAGTGTTTATTAGAAAAAGCTTTTTTTTTTTTTTATTTTATTTTATTTTTTTTTGGCCCCCTCCTAGTTGATAGTGTGATTGCTCTCACTGCTGTACAAAAATTCCACTGTTCACCTGCCCATATCTTACACATTTTTTATGCTGTTTTATTCTCTTTTCTAGTTTTTATCAGTGTGACCAATACAAAAGCTGTCACAAGGCTTACATGTACCAATGTGACCAATATAAAAGTTGTCACAAGACTTAATGGAATTTTATAAATAAGAAGACCAGGGCTATCTATCATATTGTTATCTTATGGTAGTACAAGCAAATTTTTTATGTTGTAAGGTTCTTTTTGGTTTTGATACAGTCTTTTTGCCGCTTCTAATGTATAGTTTAATTCACAGTCAGGATATTTCAATTTCTTACCTGCATTCCTAATCTTATCTATTTCATCATCAATTTGTTCAGGGCCACATAAACGTAATGCTCTTAAAACATAGATGTAAACACTGATTTCTTAACCTTATTGCTTTGTCCAGAATAGAAGTGCACACTGGAAGAAATATTATGTTTTCTGTAAACACTGTATCTAAACGCATTATTACTTGTATGTATTAGGTAATCCAAAAAAGGTAGGCACCCATCCTGTTCCAATTCCTTAGTGAATTTAATGGAAAATATTAATTGATTTACCTTGTCAAGTAAGTTATTTACATTTTCGTTCCTTGGCCATACACAAATTATATCGTCAAAATATCTGAACCATTCTACATTGCGTGGAATTATTTTGTTAAATATTTTCTTTTCAAAAAATGTCATATACAAATTATTCAACACTGGAAAGAGAGGGTTGCCCAGCGCCATACCAAAATTGGTAAGTACATGTTTCATTGTTTTATTGTTCTTAAATGCGACATTAACACCAAATTCTTAAGAAGGTGGAGGATATCTTTCATATTATTATTATTATTATTATTATTATTATTATTATTATTATTATTATTATTATTATTATTATTATTATTATTAGAAGGCAGCACAATATGAAAGATATCCCCCACCTTCTTAAGAATTTTGGTGTTAATGTCGCATTTAAGAATAACAAAACAATGAAACATGTACTTATCAAGAACTTTCCCGACAATACTAAAGGGTGTGTATATAAAATTCCAAGTAAGTCTTGTGACAACTTTTATATTGGCCAAACGGGTAAAGCACTGGAAAAGAGAACAGAACAACATAAAAAATGTGTGATATATGCACATGGGAACAGTGGTATTTTTGTACATGTTAGTGAGAACAATCATGTTATCAACTGGAAAGGGGCAAAAAGTATTGTGTATTCTAATAACACACTGGAAAGGAATATTATTGAATCTAGCTTTATAAAAGAAAGTTACAGCCACAATATGAGTATCAGTCATGGAATGTATAAACTTGATCCTTAAGTATCAAAAGAAATTTGTAAATTGTTTAAATTCTAAGGTAGAAACAATACGGGGGCAGCAGTGCTAATGAGATTTCCTACCCAGCCTCCCTGACACCTGTCAGGTGTGGCTCTGTAGTCTCCTAGGTCGGTGCGTTTATCGGTGTTGTCCCTTGAGAGTATATTGTGATTTTTAGCCAAATGAGTTTTGAAGGCCACTCCCACCTTGACACCGGCCTGTGGGTGGATCTGTAGTCTCAAACGGTTGTGTATGTTTGTCAGTACTGTCTCTGTGTATATATATATATATATATATATATATATATATATATATATATATATATATATATATATATATATATATATATATAATTGTGACTTCTAATACTGTGTATCAGTCCTTTGGCAATGGCTTGGAAATAAAGTCGAAACTGGTCAGGACCTACCCTGTCTCTTTATTTTTCACCTGTGGTATGTGTGATATATAAATATATATATATATATATATATATATATATATATATATATATATATATATATATATATATATATATATGTTACAGTCAGCAGGCGTAATCAGTCATTACGCGTAGTGACTGAAATTTCAGTCATCACGCATACTGCACTTAGGGGACATTTGATCCCCCCAGGAGCTAGTACTAAACACGGCGAAACAGTGAGTCACCTACACTGTTTCGCTGGGTTTAGTACTAGTCCCTGGGGGGTCAAATGTATTTCGCCGTGTTTAGTACTAGTTCCTGGGGGATCAAATGTCCCTAAGTGCATTACGCGTGATGACTGAAATTTCAGTCATTACGCGTAATGACTGATT
This sequence comes from Macrobrachium rosenbergii, assembly GCF_040412425.1. Taxonomy (NCBI): domain Eukaryota; kingdom Metazoa; phylum Arthropoda; class Malacostraca; order Decapoda; family Palaemonidae; genus Macrobrachium; species Macrobrachium rosenbergii. The sequence continues at coordinate 31,751,309 of NC_089750.1, read as the reverse complement.
ACGCGTGTTGATTGCAACATATATATAATATATGTATATGTATATTAGGTATATATATAATATATATGTGTATATTAGATATATATATATATATATATATATATATATATATATATATATATATATATATATATATATATTAATTTCCTTTGCTGCCTCTCTGTCTCTGTGTGTGTGGGGCTGCGTGTCTGTGTGTGTGTGTCCCTTCCCTCCCCCTTCCCCTTCCCCCTTCCCTCCCGACAGTACAGCCAAAGACTTCCAGTCGACGTTCAAGACCATTCGGCTCTTGATGTTGTTGGTTTGTACTGTCTGGTGTTCGAGTCACTTTGGTACCAAACCATATTTTATCACTTATGAATTCCCCTTCGGTATTATTCCTGAATTAGCGCGAATTGCTTATTAAACGACATTTTAGCTTAATGTTTGTGTATAGAATGTCACGGTGATGTGATAAAAAAATATTTATATATATACAGTATGTGCGTGTGTGTGTGTGTGTGTGTGATGTAAACGCGGGAAATAAAATACTGGGTGTTAATCCTGATCGGATTGGCTTTAAGTATTTCAGAGACATTTTCAAGAGAAATGATATAGTGTATAGTGATTACGAGTATTTAAACCCAGAGTTTCATTTCCTGTGGGATAATGAAACAATGCATCTATATATATATATATATATATATATATATATATATATATATATATATATATATATATGCATGTATGTATGTGTGTGTACTTGCTCGATGAATTTTTTAGAAGTTGTATACGAGAAGATAGAGAGGAAAGATTTTTCACTTCTTAGTAGCAGTAGCTTCCCTTTAATGCCGTAGGCACGGGAACTAATCCTGGCGTTGGTGCTGTTTTCCCGTAAACGGTCACGTGCTCTTTATTATGAAAACTTATATATATATATATATATATATATATATATATATATATATATATTTATATATATATATATATATATATATATATATATATATAATGTGTGTGTGTGTGTGCGTTTGTAGGTGAGTGGTTGTATGAAAGTGAAGTGATGAGATCGAGAAGTGAATTATTTTGTATAAAATTTTCATATATTCAGGTCTTGCGTTACTGAATAGCATGAATGACTCATAAATCAGCAATATACAGTATCTAAAAGGCTTCATCTTTTTATCGGACGGACGTTGTTTGAAAAGAAAATTGTGTGTTCGTTCTGTTACATTGTTTTGGTGTGTGAACAGGTGCTGGGATGTGTGTGGATAATAGCGTTTATTATACGTGCAAACAGTCTGTAGACGTTGACCGAGAAGATTTTACATGCATGACAAGACCCAGACCAACTAACCTGACTGTGGACCTCTTGTCCCAGTTGAGAGGATTGGGTTTTTAAATGGCTTAGTTTGGCTCCGGCTGCTGCGCTGCGCTGTGCTCGCAGGAACTGTTCTTTTCTTCATGGTGTAGGAGCCATGCGTTGCAGGTGGCTGCAGCAGGGTCCCCAGTGCTATCGCCATCATAACTTTTGGTGATGTTTTGCAATTCTGTAGCAGTAGTGGTATATAATGTAAACTATTCTTTGGGCTGATAAACCCGTCTGATAGTTTGAATATGGCTTTTAATTTTTTTGGCATTTCCCGAAGTATCGTCTTTTTCTGTAATACTGGAAAGCGCTATATGCAACTTTAAAAAAGCTCAAGAAGTTTGTGGAATTTTCACTTTCAGAAGGTTCTTGTCTACTGTACTCTTCTATTGTTTACCAGCTGTAGCATTTGGCAAAGAATACATACTAACATTTGTTAGTTAATTTAATATTAGTAGGTCGATTAAGCGTACCAACTGTTTAAAGACTATTGCAAAACTAATTTCTAAACATGTAGCCTAAGTTATCATAAAGTTTTATTGCATTTATTCAGAATATTTAAACGTCGGCCGTTGTAAGGGAGCCATTTAGATAACAGACTTAGTAAACGAGAGTATCGCGTAATACTTCTGCTACCTTATCCAAATATTTGAAGAAGGTAAGAGCTTTCACAGTGGAATGTTATATCGTAACCTCAATATGGCAGCATTACACAAGTACATGTATGTTACCTTGGTTGTGGTTTCTGGAAATTGCGGTACTTCTAGTTGGGTGTTTTTTGATTAATAATATTTGTTTAGAAGAAAAATCCTGCAGCGGGAATTCTGATGCGGAGGAGTGGTTGTGTTAGTGGGATTGAGGTGCTATTCAGGGTGGGTAAGGTAGTCTGGTAGAAGAAAGAGAACGGGCAGAAAGAATAATTGTTCCCAGCAGTACTCAAGAGATTTCAAATTTGACTTAAAGAACAACCATAGGGGCTTAACATGTTTGTTAATAATTGGTCGTGTGAGAGGTTCGAAAGTAAAGGGAGCATAGAAAAGCTTATGATAGAATTGATAGATCTTGTATGGATGTCGTTGAAGATGTATTGTACAGGAGGTCATGTATTCCGAAGGATTGACGGTAGTTGTTGATGAAAGCAAAGCATACGTATATCATATATAAAGAGGAGAGTGGCTGGTTTGGTGTATAAATATGGATTCAAAACAGTGGTTGTTATATCCACCTGGCTGTTAAGCATTTTCAGGGATGAAGTGAAGAGAAGGCCAAAAAAGGAAAGGGGCAGGAACTGTAGGTGGAAATTGGCGGAATAAGGAGAGGTGTTGTGAGATGCGTTCAGTTCGTTGAATTTGGAGATGTGACGGACTTTGTTGCCGATATAAAAGAGAAACTGATGAGACGGGTAAAATTTTATTGTAAAACGTTGGTTGGCTTAAATGAATGAAAGTGAATGTTAGCAAGGAAAAAGTTGTGAGAGTAAATGTAAACTAAGACGGAGAAATGAATTGTGGATGGATGGTCAAGAATACGTGCTTGGTTCACATAGGTATATGGTAGCAACTGTAACAGATAATGGTAGGGTGAGAGAAGTGGTGTATCACAGAATAAGTGAAAGGAATTTAGATATTTCTTTGCAAAAGTGGAAGCAAAAGTTGGTGTTGTTGAATGAGAACGAGAGGTAAGATGTGGAGATGAATTATTTGTAAAATGCAAAGGATGAAATGGTGATAATTGCAGAAATATGGCTGAGACGTGTTGAAAATATTAGCTTATGGAAAAAGGTGGATCAGCATTTTCTGAGATGGTTGTTCAAGTTGAGAGAAACTCCGTAGGTGGAGGGTTGGTAGTGCCGTCAGTGCATATCATGTGGTGCACTGTATGCATTACTTAAGGTTCTTTTTAGCGTCCAACCGGCCCCTAGTTGCAAGGCCTTTCGTTCCTTTTTCTATACCTCTGTTCATATTCTCTTTCTTCCATCTCACCTCCAGCCCTCTCCTAGCAATATTGTTTCATATTGCAATTGAAGTTTTCCTCTTATTACACCTCCAAAACCTTACTCTCAGTTTCCCTTTCAGCGCTGAATAACCTCATAGGTCCCAGTGCTTGGCCTTTTATATTCCATTCCATGTGGAGAGAAATAAGGATAATATAAGTGAAAAGTGTGTGTAGTTCAGAAGAAATGTGAGGAAAGAGGTGACGGCGACCGAAGAAGTACAGGCCAGATGGGCCGGAAGGATGTTAGATTCGAAAGGCCGTGATAATCTAGAGAGGGTTAAAGCGCGTGCCAAGCAGAATTCAGTGGCGCATAACGAGTTAGTGAATCGATTGATGCACTGTTGGTGAGTCTTTTTGTACGTAGATGAAACTTTTGTTTTTTTAATGTACTTAAGAGTTTCATCCCGATTCAGCGATTAAAGAATGAACGTGACCTCTTGACAGAAACTTTCATGTTTTATCTTTGACCCGGTCTCTTCGGAAAAATGGATTTTCAGTGGATATGCCCATAGTGTGCATCATGGTTGCATATTTGAAAGCATAAAAATTCACATGAAATCAGTGATAAACCTATCTAACTAGACAAGCATTACAATTTCAGCAGTTACCTATCATAGTGGAAATGATGAAGTGCAGAACTTGAATTCAACAGGAATATGCACAGCATAATGGAAATGAACTAATCTTCCTTAATAACTGAATGGATGAGTTATTGTCATTCTTATATCAAACCCAAAAAAACTTTTGTCCAAGTAGATGCACATTCTATTATAATTACTTTGTGTGAAAGTTATTCCTACGGATTCCCAAAGTGAATTAAGGGGTATTTGTGGCTTCATACATGATAGTACATGCATGTATACACAACCTTACCCTTACCCTTACACACACACACACACACACACACACACACACACACACACACACACACACACACACACACACACACACATATATATATATATATATATATATTCCATGGATCGATAGCAAGGAGAAAGGAATAAAAGAAGCCAGAGGAGAGATTGAGAATGGTTTGGTTTAAATTAGATGAGCTCTGCGTCTGCTCCTCTTGCATTTGAATACCGCCCAACAACAGTCTTTAGAGTGGATTACTCCTGTGTCTATTGAAGTGGAGGTGCATGGGAAAGAGATGATGATGATAATGATTGTATCAAGAACGGACCAGAAAGACACGTTAAAGTTTGTGGAATCAAATGCAACAGAGGAAAAAAAGGTATATTTTCGGGCACTGATGACACGAAATGGGAAGCGCTGAATATTGTCGACAGAGTTTCACGGATTTTCTTCCGGGTGATCATATAAATTATGTCCTTAATCCAATCCTTGTAAGTTGAATGTTGCATATATCTCTTAATTGGGATTACAGAAGTATTATGTTTCTTTAGACGCTTATTCCTTTTAGAAAAACTGAAAAGATTTGGTTTTTTGGTTGTTTTTATATTATCCACAATTACTTTTAGTGTGAATTGAATCAGAGCTTTTTGCTTAAAGAAGTTTCTTTAACTTTCAAGATGAAGCTCTCTTATAAAACACACACACACACACACACACACTGATACTTGTATTTAAATACTGTCTCCATTTGAAAACATATTAGACGGCTCATACTGCGTTCGATGTTTCTGAATAAGAAAGGAAAGATGCAAGGGAAGCTATTAAACCCATAAAATCAATAGTGTTAAGTTTAAACAATAGGGCATATACTATCCACCGCAGTTGAATCGAATTTTATTTAAGTCATGATCGTTATGGTGGCCCTGTTGAATATGAGACCAGTGAAGTACAGATTCCGGCACTCAAAGTCTCTCTCTCTCTCTCTCTCTCTCTCTCTCTCTCTCTCTCTCTCTCTCTCTCTCTCTCTCTCTCTCTCTCTCTCTCGTGACAGAGGATGGGTATATTGTAATAAATGACGCTCATGAAGAGGAGGGGGAAATGGTGATGTATGTAGAAAGCCGTTCCTCTATGTACACACGCACGCTCCGAACACGCCTTTTGCGTGCTAAACCTCATAAAGTACAAAGAGAGAGAGAGAGAGAGAGACTTGTGAGTGCTGGAATCTGATTTTCTTCCCATTCTCATTGTTATCATTTCGGAGAGGACCCCACGTTATGATGAGAAATGCAAAGGCACAGGAAACGAATCGGTTATTTACACAGGGAATGGCATCGGGATAAAGGGATAAAAGGATGAAAGGGCTTTTTCCATGATAACCAGAGATGGATATATAAGGATTTCTCTGGAAGTAAGAAACGGGATCCGTGCTAGGATTTGGTGTTGTAAGGATAAAGGATCTGCAGATGGGGGATTGGAAATGGTTGCGACGTGCGGGAGTGGTTGCCGAATGTTGGCATTTGCAAGGCACTGATCATACCACCGCGCCTCCGCTGCTGCAAGAAGGAAGGAGCTCGCTCCCGCCTGCTGCCAAATTGCTCTCATGCTCCGCCTCCCTCCTTTCGCTGTTCTTATTTCAACACATTTTCATTTTTCATAAATCGAGAGTAATTTATGTATGGTATATATATATATATATATATATATATATATATATATATATATATATATATATATATATATATATATATATAATGTGTGGTATGTAATATATATATATATATATATATATATATATATATATATATATATATATATATATATATATATATATATATACACACACAGCACACATACCATATACGCAAATTACTCTCGATTTATGAAAAAGGAAAACTGTTTTGAAGTAAGAATTGCGAAAGGAAAGGGGAGGACTCTATATATATACATATATATATATATATATATATATATATATATATATATATATATATATATATATATATATATATATATATATATATATATATAAACACACACACAGACGCGCGCGCACACACACGCACAGCTTTATGACGAGACTTTTTCAATTTCCTATAACTCTTCTTCTCTTCAGGAGTAAAACTTGGAAGCAAAGGACGGGAATGACAGCTGAGTTGCTGCACAGCAGTGGTTTTCGTCCTTGGGCGGTGGATGTTTGCAGCCCCTTCGGCTCTTAGCTGCAACCACTTTTTAGCCTTTTACTTTACCTCGTTTCCCGCTTCCTTTTGTCAATCTTGCTGCGCAGCCTCTCTAACTATTGCTTCTCAGGGCAGCAGTGGAGTTTTCTCTCAGTTCCACTCATAGATCATTGCACTTCATCTCTTTATTATGTGGATCTCTTCATCTTGCTGTCAACTATGGCAGTGTTCAACCTCGTCGAATGTTTCAGTGTTTGTTGATCGCATAAGCCCCTGAAGCTTTCACATTCAAGACATCAGAAAAAGATCATTTATGTTTTTTAATTGCAGTTAATCATCTGGTGTGCTCTGTGATCGCAATGCGAATGGTGTCAGGGGTCTCGAAGTCCAACCTGAATCCTTTTAGGAAAGTCAAAAGAGTCTTCTGTCTTTGCCTCGGCACGTTCATTTTCTCCTTCAACATTTTCAGTTACTTCCTCGCTGTCGTGCTTATTATCCGCTTCTTCACTACGCTTTCTTATTTGTTTCGATCTGGATATATATTTTCAGTTTGAGATCCGATTTTTTTTTTCCTGCCTTTAATTACCGGTCAGAAGGTCGGTCATTTCCTGCTAGACTCTCAGGTCACAGAGATCCTTTCAGACGTGTCTCCTCACGGCAGGTGTCTCTGTCGTTCACTGTTGTGGGAGGGAAGTGGGAGGGAATCAGTTGACCAGCCTGACCGAAGACCGCAAGGAGCGGAGGTCCAATTTAACGAACAAAACTGCGCTGCACTTTATTAGTCTGGACAAGTTCTAAATTGCGTATAAACACACACATACATATATATATATATATAGGCCTATATGTGTGTGTGTGCGCGTGTGCGTGTGCGTGCGTGCGTATGTGTGTATGTGTATATAAAATGTGTCTTTAATCATGTAGGACTGGTATAATTAGCTTTAACTTGGGGTGGCCCCACTCTGTCAGCAGGTCAATTTAATATATTTTCGACTTTTATAGTAGTCAGCGATTACTATTTTCGTTTATACCCAGCTTAACATCTCAGTATGTGGCATATTCACAGGGAAACAAGTGGACATGGTGGCTTCCTTTTCCTTGACGCCTGCAGAATTCTATGTAGCAGTGTTTCTCCACGCGTGCACATTTGCATACTAAAGGTGCAAAGTCTGGTTTATGCGGAAATGGAGTAATGGTTGTAGGGAATTATAGAAAAGAAATCTTCAGATACGGAAGTCTTCGAATACGCATGAAGATTGACCATGACTGGGTACTGCTCCTGTTGATTATCTTTTTTTAACAGGAGCTTTAGTTTCTTAACCATTGTGTCTACAGCGCAGAATAAGGTATAGGCAAAACGTAGGATATTTAAAATGTAAGCTGAAATATTATCGCTGGATGAAACAGAAAGGTAATAGAGATAACTTACCCGTGTATATCGTTAATATGATCCAAAAGCAATGTCTGCCCCTCGTAGCACTTCTCAGTTTTATTTTTTTTTATTTTTTTTTTTTTTGCTACATTGTCCGTCATCTTCTACAAAAACGCATATTAGTTACATCTGCCAAAGTGACGTCAGATCATGATTGAAAATTAAGCAAAGCAAGAAACATGCAAATTATAAAGAAGAGACGAGTTTATCTGATAATATGACTGAAATTGAGTTTGAAATGCCGCTTCACTTATTGACACTAACAGGTTTCCTAAGGGCGTCCTATCTTAAGCACAAATTGGCTTTATGAGAAAGTTATGGCAGTAGAAGACCGTTTTTGATGGTTGCATATAGCTTGTCGTACTGAATTTTATTTATCCGTTATAAAGTTGACAGTTTTTAATAATGCTTCGTACAGTCTGCGGTATTTCAAAAATCTTATTTTTAGAAAGAGCACGTTGTCATTTCGACGTAAGTCGTTGCCATCAAAATTATTTTGACATGAGTATATTCGGCGCATTTGTGAATGTCTTGACGCAAAGAAAACGTCTGTTCAGGAAAAAGAAACTATTTCAGCTAGACGTTCCTGTGTGATACTTATAGCAAGCAACAAAAAAGTTGGGAGATCCAACGCTATTTACCTCAGGCGAGCACTGGTCATCTGCATTTTCCAGTTTCACCAAATATTGTTTGATCTCTATGTCTGCTAACCTTCCACACCACCTGGCAAAACAAGCACATGAAACATCATCGCCTCGCACTCCACAGATGTAAATGGTGATGGTATTTAGCAGTCCAAGCATGGTGTACGTCACGACAAGCTTGAATTGTGCATGAGATGAACTTTAGGAAAGATAGGCAACAATATGTCATATGCACGCAGCCGTTAGCACTGGCTGCCGTAATTTTCACAGTTACATAATTTTATTCTATTTACGGATGTGCAAAGTTCTCAGCTTGATGCTTTTTTCCTCGTAATTTCATCATGAAACTGACTTCCAGTCTCTGTGAATGTAGCATTAACAAACCATCTTTCCAAGATACTGTAAAAGCCACTTTTAATGTCGAAATTAGGATGTTTGTCAGTCAAGCAGTGGTTTTCACATCGACTCGTCAAATTTGAAGCAGACAGCGCTTTCGTGCAAGTTCCGGTTCAGTTTAAAATCGGAAGCTCTGTTCGTACGACATGGTTTTGACTGGATTCCGTCCTAACGCAAATTTCCAAATATGTTTGAATTGACACTTTCATAAAAGTGGTGTGGCGTTTATTATATATATTTTGGACAGAGATCGTCATGCGCCTCTTGCCAGGTATATGTGGATGACCACGACCCTTAAGGAAGTGGTTCCGGGGGTGGAAATAAGACCATCGTCAGGATACGCACCTTTCAGGGAGGAACTCAGGTGCAGCGTCACCAGAGACAGTGCTATTGAAAGTTTTCTTGACAGCTATTTGCACAGCTATTTGCAGAAGAGGACTTCATGTGAAGTTTCTTTTTCTTATCTTACGAGTTACTGAAAAAATATGATGATTTGAATTCCATAGCCTTGGGGAAAACCCAGTTCACCTCCATCCCTTTTTCTTTATTATGGCCAAATCTTGCCGTGTTGAATTATAATCGCTAATTTTCTTTGAATAATCTAAATTGTATGATACGTAGGCCTGCCAGTTTCGCCTAATACATAATATTTACAGAAGGTGTTAGGATTCAAGTGCTCCTGAAAGTTGACGGAGGTTTCTTGTTTAGGTGAAGGGTTGCCTTTGACTGTGTGCATACGTTTTCACTTGGGCATGCGCCCAAGTCGTCATACGTTCGCTGTTACTACAGGAGTATCTTCATCGAAGAGTTTTTTGCTCTGTCCGGTGGGGTTAAATTTTCATCACGGTATGTTTCACTCTCTGGTGAATATAAACTTTGTATGGAATATAGATCAGTAATCGATAACTTAGTATCGATTATTACATTTATTCTTGAGCATATGAATATGTATGAAGTAGTTTTTATATTTTTAATTGGAAATTCCTAACATTTGACCAATTTCATTCTTATTTCATGTTAAGTACCCTTATAACTGAACTCTATACAAAGAATTATTTTAGTGTTCTCTCTCTCTATCTCGAATGGACAATATCAACCAAGACGGCACTTCCTGACCACGAGAAAGTTACGTGTCGTCCCGAAGCTTCGACAAAAGGACTGTCAATCTGCAGAGTTGTACAGGGTCTGTTGGTGTCATGGATTATGCGCTAATTTCAGTTCCAGAGGTCCTTTACTCCTCGCATTGTTGGACTGTGAAACAGCCTCCCAGCGGGTGTCGTGCAGTTGGAACTTCAGAAATTGAAGCGAAAATACAATGCATTACTACCCTAATACTATTTTTCTTATATTTTAATACATTTTTATCTATTTATTAATTTATTTTTCCTTTTCTAATAAGTGGAATCTCTGCCTTCTGTATTTCCCTTTACTTCCTCTTACTTCTTCCGGATGAACACCATATTCTTTGGAAGCTTAAATTTCAAGTTAATGGGCCGTTTGGCCTTGTTCTATATGAATAGGCGTCATCTACTGAATAATAATAATAAATAGTCGATCGCCAAGGTTCCAATCCTACCTATCAGGGAGAATGACTGTATTCGCTGCCTTCCGGAAATCGAGGCTGTAAAAAGATTGCGTATTAAAAACAAGTACAAAATAGAGAAGTAACCTGGTAATTTTTTTTTGTAAATACACATATACTGTATATACATGCATATACATATGTGTGTATATTATATAGCCTATATATATGTGTGTGTGTATATTGATAAATATACACAATGACAGATTTACTTATGTATTTTGTATTTGTTTTCAATAAACAAGCTTCTGAAAGCCTTGATTTTCGGAAGGAAGCGAATAAAGTCATTCTCACTGATAGGTGGAATTCGAACCTTGGCGATCGACTATACTGAAATTAGCGCATAACCCATACCACCAACAGACTTTCTTGTTATGAAAGGTCGTTTTCCTTTAAGGTGGAAAATTAAGGTTTTAAATATAAAAAAAAAATACTAATACGTTATTCAGTGTGAAGGGTTATGGTAAGTATGAATCTCCACAGATGATAATGTTCACCGCTTGTGTGGCACTTGAGCACGGACTTGAGGAGAGAACTCAGCAGTGCAGTGTCTCCGCTACGTGAGGTACACCTACTGTACATAACTCATCCAAAACGTTCAAGACTCGTTATTTAGCTTCTGCATTGCTTTACCAATCGAATCTTTTCGTAATCTCTCTCACTTTTTTTTATATCAAAAAGAAAGTCTGCGCACCAAACTTTTTAGTTTTATTCTCTTCCAGTTTTCTTTTGTCACCAGGCGACTGAAATGCTTTCGTTTTGTGCTTGTTCCTTCTCATGTATTGTAGGGAATCTAGTTCAGAGAATTGCAAGCTTTATCTTACTTGTGTTTTTGCCCCGACTGTCAAGATAACACTCCAGGGTATCATAGGAGTCATTTATGAATGCAGTATTTATGTAGTAATAGATTGCACTCTGAGATGGATACATTTTTTTTAACGTGGGTGATAAATTGCAAAATGTTTGCACAGATGTTGAATGGCAGACTTGTGGAGCTCTCGGTGAAGAGTGGAGTAATAGAATTGAAGACCAACATTCACGCCTTGAAAATATTCTGCTTGCTCAAAGGATTCTCTTTGCATCCAACGCTTGCTTCTAGTGACAACTTCTTCAGTTTCAGCATTTTGATATGTGAAGCATACTTTGCTTTTGTTTTTATTTTCGCTTACTTGTTCTCTCGCTCTGCCATTGCATGTGAAATACACTTGCAAGGAGTAATATATTTTCTCGTTGTCATTCATATTCACGTTCAAAATAAAAAATCAAGGATTAAAGCATGGGTCGTGAATCTATTACTCAGTTCCTTTCCAAATATTAATTCCCATTGATAATGATGATGGTGATGAATAAGACAATGTTACTTATTTATTTTAGCAAATCCACACTGCAGTTAATAACAAGACTGAGCGATAACAGCATTCTTGTGAACGCAAAATGTGAAACCATTAAGTCGGAGGAAGTATTTTCAAAGAGATATGTGCTGGATCCAAAGAGAATTCTGATAGAATCTTGTATTGGTCGAAAGGAATTCCAGAAACTTCCTTCCTTCTTGGATGCCTACAGCGAAATATTTTTCGGCTTTGCCAGACAGTTCTGCTTGGTAAAGAATTACAATCCGCCATATTTACAAATGAGGCTATATTAACCAGTTGTTCTTCTGTCTTCTCACCAGTTTATTTTGTCTGTACGGACTCGTAAAGGAACAATGGAACATTTCTGAAAATGGCTTTGCAAATAAACAAATATATAATCTTATAGTTTTATACACATGTAACTTGCGCTCCCGTGTTTCACTTGCCTCCTGGTCATATATACTCTTTTGTGTGTGTGTGTGTGTGTGTGTGTGTACAGTATATGTAATGTATGTATGTACGTGTGTGTGTGTGTATATGTATATGTATATATATATATATATATATATATATATATATATATATATATATATATATATATATATATATATATATATATATATATATATATATATATAGATAGATATTTATATTGTTGTAATTTTAAAGCTGGGGTCTTGCTAGATCAATGGGGCATACTAGGATGATGCGCAACTTACTACCACAAAAATCTGGACTGTGGCCTTGGGGACAGCTAAAATTACAAACAACAAAATACCCCTGAAGGGCTACTTCAAGGGGGAAGTGACTAGACGAACTCTGGGATTTAACTTAATTCATTATATTTACAAAAGAAAACACATCAAAACACTGATAGCGTAATTCTGGGGTAATGAGGCGAAAACAAATGACGGGAATTTCCTGGAGGGGGCAGATTTGGGATCCCGCTTCAAAGTTGTTGATAAAGAAGCAGCGAGGGCCGCTAGCACAAGAAGTGACACAGTTCCACAGATGGGTAGTCCTATCCTGCAACCGAACACTTACGGTTACTTAACTGGGACTAACACTGTAATGAGGGAATTGACGAATTGCATAGAAGATGCCTAGACTGAACTCGATTCCGTGACTCGAACATCAAGCAATTACGTTACTCTTCTCGTAAATGCTTTGCAAATTAAACAGCACAAAGTCTAAGCAATACTGTGATAGCGTCTCGTCCAGGACTCTTTTATAGCGTCGGAAGTTACAGCTTTTCTGCCTAGATGGCGTTGTGGTCACTCTGCCCACATGGCCGCATGGATTCAGATTCAAAATGGCAGAACGCATGTGGTCCGCCCGCCAGCTGGCCTGCCTCAGGCGACGATTAGCTCTTGGCAGGGGTCCACACCTGGAATTAAGAGATTTCCGACAGCACACTGGACAAGGAAGGGATTTAAAGGGGTTTTCTCCCCAGAAAGGCAGTGGTGAGAGGTTTTAGGGGCAAATTTCTTATAGTGAATCATACTAAATTTGCCTTATTTAATTACTTATATAGTCCTTTTACTTGAAATTTAGTGCAAAAAATTTAGTGCTTAATAATATAAAAATATTCAACTTATGTAGGGAATATAAACTTAATAATATATAAAATATTCAACTTATGTATATCATGTCTAAACCTACACTTACATATATATATATATATATATCACCCATAAAAAAAAGTAAGTTCTTGATTGTCTTACCTGTCGGCTCTACATTCTCTCCAAGGTTGGTAGGCTGGGTGACGAGTCAGCAGATTCCACCCGCTACTTCCCTCAACACTCTCTCTCTCTCTCTCTCTCTCTCTCTCTCTCTCTCTCTCTCTCTCTCTCTCTCTCTCTCTCTCTCTCTCTCTCTCTCTCTCTCTCTCAGGTCTCAACAAAACTCACGGTACCCAGAATAATTTATTCACTAAAGCAAAACAAGCTTAACATATTGAACTGGCAAAAGAAAGACTGATAGGTAATACTTAGTTAAGACAATAACCAGTTTCTACCCCAAAGAAAAAAAAAAAAGAAAAAGATTCCCTAACTTAAAAACCCAAGTCATTACTCCATGACACACCCGGAGTCCAAACTCATAAGTCAAAGTCTGTTAAATATTCTGAGTACATCCTTGACCTCTATACAGGTTGAAACATCTCGAGCAGTTTTGATAAACAGTTCAGAATCAAAGTGTCTTCGCACACACACACACAGGTTTCTAACTCTAGACACCTGTATACAAAGGCTGGGCTCGTCTCCGAATGCCCTACGATTTCCCTATATCACCCCACCTCTGCTTGGGACCACGCCCCAGGATAGGACATAGGAACATACCTCACCCCACGATATCCGGATTTTTAACCAGATAAAGCTTCTAGAAGTTTCTTTGCTAACTTTCCACTCACGCCACATGTGTGCTGTAACCAAGGGCATTTTGAGAGGATGGACACTGCTGAGTTCGAGGAAAAGGAGCACACCGAAGCATTCACAACTTGGCATGTTCAGTCGCCTGATCCATGCCTTGAAACAATGCTGACATCCGGTTAACCTAATCAGCATCTCTTCTCACCAGTGAGGTGGTTGCTATGCCCGTCTCACCATTGTTTCAGATGCTCGGCCACCCCAGGAAGTGCTGACCCCAGCACTACGGGTATAGTTCGGTCTAGTTTCCGGCCTCGTGTACCAACCGGACCGCCGCAGGCTGGCTAACAGGTGCGGCCGTAGACACACATTTTTTGCATGCGAGCTGCACAGTCCACTTCACCGCGAACGCAATGACACCTGCTCCAACTATCATTACTAAAGATATAAGAACGTGTCTGTCCCGGATGGGAAAAAGTTAATTTTCTATCATCGGTGGTAACTGTGGTATTGTAGACACCACATCTCTCAAAGGTGGCAGCGAGACCACCTTATGATCTCCGAACAGATGACGCATGAAGATTTGAGTGGTGGAGTTGTAGACATTCCTGCACAAGACCCGGAACGTAGGCGTGACAAGCGTACATGTTGCATCCACCAGCCTTGACCCCCATAGAAAGAAAGTGTCTGAAGAATTCTGGCACTGGATGGAGACTTCGCAGCTCTGGCAGAACACTGCATTGAGAGTCTTCATAGAGGTAACTTTGTACTCGTGTTGAAATGGTCGAAAGTCACAGGCAGTGGGAATCTGGTTATGAATCAACGCCTTTTCACACCCTAACCAGTCCGCGCTAACAAGTGTACAACTACTACTGTCACAAACATATCTGTCATGCACCAACACACATACTGACTTATACCTAACAGAGGAGGATTGCAACTGGTCCCCCAAAATGAACATTGTTTCTTCATTGTCCCATACTACCATGGAGCCATTAAAAGTACTGGGAAAAGGTCGCAGGATAAAGCTCTGAAATCACTTCAAATTACTTACTGTAATTTCTACAAGTAACCCCCTATTGGAAACCTTAACTTTTAGTATCCCATAATATCTATACAAATTTTCCCCAGAAAAAATTATTTGGGACCCACGACAATATGCTGCGTTCATTAAAGTTAATTCCAAAGACCCCAGTGGAAGAATATCTGCATGAATACCACCCCTTAGAAGCAGAAACTGTTGCCTGAATCTGTGTTTGAATTTCTGATGCCACAGACTCCGCTTCTTTCTCAATATTCAACAAGGTCGTTTGGCCTGAAGACAGTGCCATAGTAATATCTAGATCTCCCCTCATCTTAACTGCGACTAGCATCCCATTTAACGACTTCCGTATAGTATCAAATCCCTTCCTCAGCTTCTTATTACTATCTCGTAAAGTCACTAAGCTTTTCCCACGGTCAGCCAACTCTGCTTGTATCTGTTGAACTCGTGCTAGATTAGAAATTGATACACCAGCAATTGCTGCTATGATCATTAACGCTCCAACTGCCAGCGGAGCCGCTCTCTTGCTCTCTTACTCCTAGACAGTAACGTTTTTGAGGCTGAAACGTCCAATTGTGGAAGCCACGTTTAGGTTTTCTGAATCTTATCCTGAACCCTAATCGTGGTAGCATTGAATTCTGATACCCAAGTTCGGAACGGACCAGATAGATTCCGTTCGTTCCGCACATCATCCAGGATTTTCCTGATTGTATGAACTTTATTCCGGGAAATCTCAAGCTCAGACCTTTCAGAGCCTAAATTTTCAAATTCTATACTTAAGGATACTGAGTCAGAAGACATTCCAATGGTATCGCTTAGCATCACGTTTATATTATGCTGGATCTGTGGAAGATAGCGGTCCCAATTTGGGTCATTACCTCCCACGGTCATTCTAAGAGCTTCAATAACCTTTCTATTTGCTCGTTCGCACAAGCCATTCGCTTCTGGTCTATATGGAATAATATTAATCTTCTTAATCCCCATTACGTCCGCGAGACATTGCATCGTACGATTTACAAATTCCCGTCCGTGTGAAAGAACGTGATAGCCATCTCCTCCGCTGTTTTATGCTTCAACGGGAAAATCTCTATGAACCTAGTTAACTCGTCAACGACCACCAACAGGTGCCTGTGGCCATAACTAGATTCACAGAAATTACTCAAGATATATATATATATATATATATATATATATATATATATATATATATATATATATATATATGTGTGTGTGTGTGTGTGTGTGTGTGTGTGTTTGTGTGTGCATTTGTGTGTGTGTGAAATAGACTTGTGTATGTACTTTATGTTATTGTTTGTCAGTAAAAGAATGGAAATTAAGAAAAATATTTTAGCGTATGCATATTAAATATTATTCAAACAAATATAAAGACCCCTAAATTGGTGCCCCGTCATTTTTCACCCCTGAAAAAGAGTACTTTTCGTGTCAAAAGCCTCTTCTTTATTCATTTTTGCTTATTGTGGTAACATCAGACTGCTAGAGATGCGTAGGATTAGGCATAATTGACAGAAATGGACCATTTTTAATACGAGACAGGTAAACAATTGAGCAGCCGTAGAGAAGTGATGAGAATCAAAAGACGAGTTTTCGCATAACTGATTTTAGTCATTTAAAATGATCAGTGTTCCAGAAGAAAATGATGAAGCCAGATCTTGACCAAACCAGATTTAAATTCCTGTTTCTCTCTCAGCCTTTAGAACTGAACGTTGGGAATGTTCAAATTGTGCCAGTGGATTTGGTGTTGTATTAAAAATGTAAAGCATGAGATCCTTTTGTGTTCCATTTGAGCAAAATTTAAACGTTGCGTAATGACAATATCTTGAAATGTTGCAGGAAAATAAATAAACGTGAAATGGCAGGCGTGTTTGCGAGATGAACTTGCCAGGAGTATTTAGTATTTATCAAGCTATTCTATTTTCATCGTTATTACTTTCGTCAAAGAGATTTGCTATATGATTGTGTAGGTTTGTATTGCTTTTGTTCATATCATATATAACTTTCGGTTGTACAGCGTTGTTGATTACTCCCTGGAATTCATTGCGCGTTGCAGACTCCCTCCTTTGATATCGTCTTACTGCAAGGAATTAATTTAACGCGTCGCTATTCAAGCCTTTGCTCGTAATATTGCAGTCTTTGTATCACTGCAGAAGAAGAGGACATGCAAAGTGTTCTGTGCTAGAAGTCCGCTTGCTTAGTTGAATATGAAGTCCTGTGAACCAACTTAATTATCCTATTCTTCGAGTTTTTTTTATAGAATATATATATATATATATTTTTTATATATATATATATATATATATATATATATATATATATATATATGTTTGTGTCTGCATGTAATGTAATGTATGTGCATTTGTTTGTATATGTATAGTGTTTATGCATATCATCATCATCATCTACAACGCAGTGTGATGCCACTCATGTCTCCTCCACAAATCTCCACTCCTGCTTTTTGTTAGTTCTCATCGAAGGAGGTCAGGGCCCAAAAAAGGTGCATACACCTCATACAACCTTTCCACTTTCAGCAAGTCTTTAAGATTGAGGGTGTTAGCCCCGCCCCCTTTTATCTTGACCTCAGCAGACTCTGGCATTGGCTATTGTATGGACTTGTGGGTGGTAGGTCGGGAGCTAACCACAGCCCTGAAGATGTGACGAGTAGCCTTCTCATCTCACTAGGAAGAGGCCCTTGGGTCGCAATTTGGGTGATATGGGCAAACTGTTTTAAAATCCATCCTGATACTGTCGACTTAAGTAGGGATTTAGTTACTGGTAGTCAGCCGACTGCATTGGATCGCAGCCGAGAGTCATTGCGAGATGTTAGTGACATCATGGTGAAGTATCAGGTGAGATCTGGATTTGGTGACGATTTTTGGTGCCACCGCCTGCAAAGGGAGGAAGAGAAGTGCTATAAAAGGGGCGTGATGAAATATTTACTCGAATGTATGCTTTTACTTGTCTCCAAATGAATTGAAAACACAATATCGTGTGGAATGGCTGAACTGTTGAAATCTTTCTTTCTACTTTTGTTGCGTAAGGTTTTTTTTTTATATTAGTACGGCACTCGCTTCTTTATCTCGTACGCGATCTTTTGTCTTTCTCTTTTACGTATTAGGCAGAAAATTTATTCTCGTTGTGAGTTACTTGTGTTCAGACAAACTACAATTCTGGAATTATGGATTGGCATGAAGGTTGTTGGAAAGAAATAGAATGGTACACTTTGCATGAACTGCATCGGTTCAGCGAATTTCACACTTGCCTGGTACTGCTTATTGTTATTAGTTTCGTTGTAATGTGGTTCGTTACTTTATATATGGGTGTATGCATTTGTGTATATATACAGTATATATTATACACACAATATATATATTATATATATATGTATGTATCACACATTACCGCATTGACGAAGGACTGATACACAGTATTAGAAGGTACAAATATATATACTACAGGAACAGTACTGACGAACATACACAACCGTTTAAGACTACATGTCCACTCACAGGCCGGTGTCAAGGTAGGAGTGGCCTTCAAAACTCATTTGGCTAAAAATTACAATATACTCTCAGGGGACAATACTGATAAACATACCGACCGTAGGCGATATCAGATCTGCACCTGACTGGTGTCAGGGAGGCGGGGTTGGAAAACTCATTAGCACTGCTGCCCCAGTACTGTGTTTACAAATATGATAATCTTATTTCCATACATCTCTACTGCCTACCTTAAAACTTAAACAATTTACAAATTTCGTTTGATGTTAAAGGATCAAGTTTAACATCCCTTGACTGATATTCATATTATGCCTGTGACTTTCTTTTATAAAACTAGATTCAATGATATTCCTTTCCAGTGCGTTATTAGAATATACAATCCTTTGTGCCCCTTCCCAGTTGATAGCATGATTGTTCTCGCTAGCATGTACAAAAATACCACTGTTCCCATGTGCATATATAACACATTTTTATGTTGTTCTGTTCTCTTTTCCAGTGCTTTCCCGGTTTGGCCAATATAAAAAGTTGTCACAAGACTTACATGGAATTTTATATACACACCCTTTACTATTGTCGGGAAAGTTCTTGATAAGCACATGTGTCATTGTTTTATTGTTTTTAAATGCGACATTAACACCAAAATTCTTATGAAGATGGGGATATCTTTCATGTTATTATTATAAGGCAGTACAAGCAAATTTTTTGTGACAGAATGTAAATTCGAATTTAATGGTAAATTTTATTACAAAATTTTGGTACGGCAATGGGAAACCGTCTATCCCCAGTGTTAAGTAACTTATACATGGAATTCTTTGAAAAGGAAATATTAAACAACCTAATTCCACGCAGCGCAACATGGTTTAGGTATGTTGACGACATAATTTATGTATGGCCAGGGAACGAAGATGTAAATAACTTTTTTGCCAAGTTAAATCAGTTAGTACCTTCAATTAAATTCACCATGGAAATAGAAAATGATGGTTGCATACCCTTTTTGGATGTCCTCATACGAACGAAAACAATTTCTTCTTAGTATTTCTATTCCTGGGTTTAAAAAAATATTTGTGTTTTTAAGAGCAGTGTATGTAGCCCTGAATATATTGATGAGGAAGTAGATAAGATTAGGAATACAGGCAAGAAATTGAAATATCCTTACAGTGTATTAAACAATGCATTAGAAGCGGCAAAAAAAAGACTATGTACCAAAACCAAAAAAGAACCTTACAACACAAAAAAAAAATTTGCTTGTACTGCCTTATAATAATAATATGAAAGATATCATCCTCCGTCTTCGTAAGAATTTTTGTGTTAATGTCGCATATAAGAATAACAAAACAATGAAACATGTACTTATCAAGAACTTTTCCGACAATACTAAAGGGTGTGTATATAAAATTCCAAGTAAGTCTTGTGACAACTTTTATATTGGCCAAACGGGTAAAGCACTGGAAAAGAGAACAGAACAACATAAAAATATGTTATATATGCACATGGGAACAGTGATATTTTTGTACATGTTAGTGAGAACAATCATGCTATTAACTGGGAAAGGGCAAAAAGGACCGTATATTCTAATAACGTACTGGAAAGGAATATCATTGAATCTAGCTTTATAAAAGAAAGTTACAGCCATAATATGAATATAGTCAAGGGATGTATGAACTTGATCCTTTAATATCAAAAGAAATTTGTAAAATGTTTAAATTTTAAAGTAGGCAGTAGAGATCTATGAAAATAAGATTATCATATTTGTAAACACAGTACGGGACAGCAGTGCTAATGAATTTTCCAACACCCCCCTCCCTGACACCTGTCAGGTGTTGATCTGATGTCGCCTATGGTTAGTATGTTTATCAGTATTGTCCCCTGAGAATATATTGTGATTTTTAGCCAAACGAGTTTTGAAGGCCACTCCTACCTTGACACCGGCCTGTGGGTGGATATGTAGTCTCAAACAGTTGTGTATGTTCGTCAGCACTGTTCCTGTAGTATATATATTTGTGACTTCTAATACTGTGCATCAGTCCTTTGTCAATGGCTTGGAAATAAAGTCGAAACCGGTCAGGACCTATACCCCGTCTCTTATTTTTCACCTGTGGTAATGTGTGATAAATGAATCACGTACAAAAGTGATTATAATCATATATATATATATATATATATATATATATATATATATATATATATATATATATATATATATATATATATATATATATATATATATATATATATATATATATATATATACTGTATATATGTATGTGTGTGCAACACCTTTTATTTATGAAAGCAGTTCCTCCTAGATATTGATAATGATCGTTTCTCAGATATTGAAGGTATAATCTGCACAGCTCTTTCTTGTAGAGCAATTAGTTTTCACTTTTACCCAAGACCAGTTGCGGTCCTCTCCGGCATTATTGAAGAGTTTGCGAAAAGAGTAGTGGAATTGCCTGTTGCTTTTTCTTGTCTTTTCTTTTATGTTGAAGTGCACATCACGGCCATTCTTCGCGTATGGAGCATGTCGAGAACGAATTGATGAATTGATGGAACTTGGGCCATATGGTCCGGCGCTGAGGCCGGGAGGCCATTCGACGGTGGGAGCATGTTGAATTGGTTAATTGAAAAGTATTTCAATGACTTGTGTATTCATTGTCATAAAACTACTTGTTTATTGTGATCTAATTCGTGAGTAAACGGAATAAATTCTATTGTCATACAGCTGGACAAATCCTGGACAGTTCTCGCCAATTGTATGAAACTAAGTAAAAACTCTTGATCTGTATTATTCTGTTCTACTTTAAAGGGGAGCAGGCAACCTATTGGTCCTTCCTTCTGCGATGTGAATCCTTAAGAAAAAAAAATATCCCGGAAGGGCGTTGCCAGAATTCCCAGAAGCATTTCCGTTTCATTAAGAAAGAATGACACTTCTCTTAATTGATTGCGTGACTCTCTCTCTCTCTCTCTCTCTCTCTCTCTCTCTCTCTCTCTCTCTCTCTCAAGTTTTGTTACTTGAAGAGCCTCTGCATAACTCGCCTTCAGTGATACAGAACGCTAAACTGGGTACATAATTTATTTGCATGGTTCTGTGAATTATGACCAAATCTTGTGTTAGGAGCCCAGGTAATAGATTAAATATGACGGCTGAAATAGATGGAATTTCGTAATTGGACCTTGATGGATATGCATGAAGGACCGGCTTTAAACAATGAGCTTGGAAGGTATCGCGCTGTTCCTGTGTGCTAGTGTGTCAGTAAAGAATTAACTTTTTAATTACATGCTCCTGCTAATGTTGTGTTTTTCCTAATGTTATATGTTTGCTTTTAGCAAATATTCAGATACTGATTTTCAGTGTCAGTGACCTATATCTTTGTAACGCCAGATTAGTGTAAAGCAGTCAGTCAGTCACACTATTAGTCATTCTGTTATTTAAGGTAGGCATTGACTTTATTCGGAAATAAGTAAAGATATAGTTCAGGATATAGAAACCGTTTATTGCTTGTTATGATTATTTTCGCTGAAGAGCCTGACGGTCAGAGCGACTGACCATCAATGCTCGGCTGCGCAACAAAAGGTCTTGGAAAGTAGACTGTAGATGGACTTCCTTCAGGGAAATGGGAAGTTGTAGAATTTCTCTGCTGCTGAGGTATGAATTTAATAAAGGGTCGATCTGCTGGTATATTTCCATTCAGTCGCCGCTTATTATTATGGGATTATGTGGGAATTTCTAAATCTTCCATTGTGATCAGAAAGTTGTCAGTTGTTTTTTCTTGCTCTTTAGTCACATTGAGCAACAGAGGATGGCGCGTTTCTTTGTTCGTCATTCAATCTCTCACAGTAGTTCTAGTGTCCTGGAAGAAATTGTACCACTGCGAAGAACTTTTAACGTTTCTAAACAGGGACCGAGATTCTTGTGAGTGTAATCAGTGCTTTTCCCAGACGTGACTGCTTCCACCTTTCAGCTGGCACTGATAACGATTGTTTAGGCCTATACAGTTGCGTCATCTTCAACAGGTTGTCTCGTGGGGTTCTTTTGTAAAAGCTATTATTTTTAATCTTGAAAGGAGAAGAACGATTAAGTCAGTTGCAGTCCTGATTTAAAAGTGGCAGTCTTCCAGCAGCAAAGCAAAGCGATTGTGATTGCCCAAAGGTGGTGTCAAACGAGAACGTTTTCCGGGATCTTTAGCAGTTTGCCCGCCAAACCTTGGACCAGGTAGTCAGTCATTGATTAACGATCAAGTAGCGCGACAAATAAGCTTAAACAAGTGACAGAAATTATGCTATTTAAGACCTACATGGCCAACATCACTGTAACGGAACATATGAATTTTCGATTGTACACAAATATGAAACATGATGTTTGCCACTCGGTTCAAAGTTTGGCGGCAATATGCTGAAAGAAGCTGGGAAATGAACTTTGTGTGACGATAATCAGATTTGTAAGCCGCAAAATTCACTGGTGTTTTGATTTGATAACTTGTTGCCTTCACAAAACATTCCAGAATTGCTCTCATATTTTGAAACTTCTTTAAGACTAGAAAAGTAAGAATTTTCCTCTAGAAAAAGTTCATTTTAAATAATCAAATGCAGCAAGAGCCCTTTGAACCCGAGTTGCACAGTGTACCTTTTATATGTTGCAGATTTCAAGTAACAACAAAAGTTTTTCGGTTTTGTGATTATATATTGTCTACTTCTGGCTTAGTAGCGTGGACGTTTACATGTAAATAGTTCTTAAAGACAGATATTGCCATGATTAGGCTGATTGATGTGTAAAAATTCGACAATAAAGCCAATTACCGGGGCACTGCTTAGAGAGTGAAAAGAGGGAGTTAGAGTGGTTGAACAGCGTGGTGAAAGAAAGGAAGAAGGAGGAATGGAGGTAATTAAAAGGCCAAAAAGTGGGCGCAGCGGGGGCTGCCAAGATTAGGATCTAGTTCATTACTGTCAGCGTCCCCATCAAACGTGATTCAGTCTCTTCAGTAATGCAGCAGAGTTATAAGTACTGGGCCAAAGCTTTCATAACTAGTCCAAAGGGTGTTGAAGTCCTCTTAAATTGCATTTTATTTTTGCTATCTAGAGTGATTCTGAAGAAGCACGTCCTGCCAGATTCAGACTGAAGATTCCATGTAATGCCTAATCAGTCTTAAGGCGATTATTCAGGTCCGTCTCTAAAATGAAATAATGAATTGATCTGACGCTACAGATATTCCATTTTCCAGCACGGGGTATTATTTTGTGTTTTTCAATAGTGTATATTTCGTACAGACTTCCAATGAAGCTAATTTTAGCAGGAAACATTGGTTTTATTCCCACTGATAATTGGGTTTTTAAGAGGGAACAGTGGTTTTATTCCCACTCATAATTGGGTTTTAAGAGGAACAGTGGTTTTATTCCCACTCATAATTGGGTTTGTAGGAGGGAACACATGGAAAATAAAGTGTTATTTTGTAATAATTTTTACAGTTAAGAACCGGACCTCCAAACTCTGAATTGTGTTTCGCCACCGCAGTATATCTTCGGTGTTATTAGTGCCACGTGTTTCAGGTCTTTGTTGTGCCATTGCTGGAATGCTTCTCTTGTTCGGTTGTCTGGGATCTTTTTAGAGAACGTTGGTCGAATTGTTTTTCTCATTTTTCCTTACAAAAGTAATAAGGATTTCCGCTCTCATAGTTATGCCTGTCTTCGAAAAGAAATCGTGCTTCTTATTTTGCAGAGCGCCACCGTCTATATTCAGTTGAGTTGTCACTGGGCAACACCGGTATCGCAGGCCTTATATTACCAAAACTTCGGAACTATTGAACAGTGATCCTGGCTGTGGATATCAGCAATTTTAAAGAGCCTGACATACTACATTTGTGCTCAGTGCGCCGCTGCATTAATTATATTTACTTTTCACAGCAAGTTTATCTTTAGATAATGAACAGTATGTGCTATGTGCTTACCTAATTTGATTTGCCTTTTCTTGTATGAAATTTAATAGAATGTGCTACTCTTCTCTTTGCTATGGTTATTTCTCCTTCATATGTGTAAGCGATTTGATATCCATTTTGAAAAAAGAATGTTTAATAATAATAATAATAATAATAATAATAATAATAATAATATAATATACTTTGGGTATAGGTCCTCTTTCAGACATGTTTTGTTGAATATGATGGCAGCCTTGGTTGCATTAATCTTGTAGATTGTTCGTTCAACTCTTCTAATTATCCTTTTTTCTTCTTCAGTAACAGAATTGAGTAAAATGCCAAAGTTCCTTGTTGGGGTTTTATTTATAAAAAATATCAAAAGTCGAAGGTAATGGAAATTCCGAGGGCGGGGTCCAAAAACGAGTGCAGGGATCGTCAGTGCTTCTGGGATCGTGGGTATCGCGACATGTTTCAGAAGGCCTTCTTCCTTCTTCAGGCGGGAGCTGAATGAAGTGGTAGCTATGGTCTCTCTTTTTTATATCAGCGTTCGGCGGGGGGGGGGCCGCTGGTCACGGTCTGCTTTTTGATTGGTCGAGAGAACGTTGATTTGATTGGCCAAGAGAGCGTTGACGTCACTGGGCATGATCTTCTCCTATTGGTTGGCGGTTTCTCGGCCTTAATCTCAGAGTGTAGTGGTTGCTCTGTGATGCCCTATGGTTCGTAAGACGTGCCCTGTGGAGGAGTACATTTATACTGTAGCTTCATTAAGGACACGTCCTCCATCAGGGGATTCGTCAGGAGGATCTTGTTCGTTGCTGCTGCTCTCAACGTCCTGCAGGGATGTTCTGATAGTTATGTTTTCAGGGGGCGCTGTGATAGGGCGTTGTGTCACTGTTGGAAGCAGATAGGTTTCTTGGCTAGTGTTGGTAGGTTTTTCTTCTTCTATATGCAGTGCCTCTAGTATCCATAGTCTTCGGTGGTCAGGGGCTTGACCTATTACTTCAAAGCAATTGATAATATCACTACTCCGGACACGAAGGTTGTGAGCGTCTCTAGCATGGTTGAAAATGGCCCCCTCTTGGGCGTGACAGGAAATCCGTTTCGAAAGACGTATGTTGGTCATTCCGATGTAGGTCGCAGGGCATCCTCACGAAGGGCATTTGTACTGGTACACCACGTTGGTCTTCTTCAGCAGTTCCTGTCGAGGGGCGGGGTTGTTCTTCGTAATAAGACTGCTCGTCTTCTTGCTGTTATAGTAGATAATCAATTGCACGTTTCATTGGGTCGGTGGGGCCGATGTGCTCCTTGATGATGTTTTTCAGGGCTTTTTCATCGTCTTTATATCACTTGTGGAACCTGCCTCTGTAGAATAATTTAATATCTTCAGGGGGTGCTGGACGGGGTTCTTGCTGGTACCAATTCTCCAAACCTTTCATTACTGCATCTTGGATGTCTCGATTTTTGTGTCAGTTGTTAACCAGGACTTGGGTGGCGTGGTCGAGTTCTTCATGTGTTTTTCGCCATGAGGAGCAGTGGGATAGGGCACGACAAACGTAGGCTTTGTTATTAGAGTTTTTATTCTTCTCTGGGCACTCGTTCTTACCATTCATGCAAAGGCCCAAGCTAGTGGGTTTGGTGTAAACGGAAGTGCTGAAGGCAGTGGCCTGCTGCTCTACCAACACCTCTAGGAAGGGGAGGCAGTTGTTTTCAGCCTATTCTATGGTGAAGGAGAGGCTGCTGTGCTGGTGGAAGGCAGCCTGTAAGTTATCAATCTCCTCTTGTGAGTGCATGGAGGAAGGTGTCGTCGATATAACGCATGTAAATGGGGGGTTTACGTACATTAGCGAAGACCCGTTGTTCAACAGTACTCATGTAAAAGTTTGCAAATAAGATTCGTAGGGGGAACCCATGGCGACTCCATCCACTTGTAAATACATGTGTCCTGGGTGGTCGGCGAACAGGGCCTTTTTTGTACATATCTCCAAGAGAGACTGAAGGATGTGTTCAGGGATGTGGAGAGGCGTAACTGAAGGATCTCGGTAGTCTCAATCGGCAATCATAGAAATGGTTTCATTGACAGATACGTTTGTGAAGAGAGATTCTACATCCATAGAGGTGATGAAGCCACTGGGCGGGGCCGACCGGAGAACTTGTAGAAACTCAGCAGACGACTTAAGGCTGTACGTGTCTACTCAGTAGATGACTTAAGGCTGTACATGTCAGGTGTGTAGGGGATGAGTAGAGTGTTCAGTCTTTTGGCCAGGTTGAACACTCTACTCACCCCCTACACACCTGACACGTACAGCCTTAAGTCATCTGCTGAGTTTCTACAAGTTCTCCAGTCGGCCCCGCCCGGTGGTTTCATCACTTCTATGGATGTAGAATCTCTCTTCACAAACATACCTGTCGATAAAACCATTTCTATGATCGCCGATCGAGTCTACCAAGATCCTTCAGTTACGCCTCTCCACATCCCTGAACACATCCTTCGGTCTCTCTTGGAGATATGTACAAAAAAGGCCCCGTTCCCCAACCACCGAGGACACATGTATTTACAAGTGGATGGAGTCGCCATGGGTTCCCGCCTAGGAGTCGTATTTGCAAACTTTTACATGGGTACTGTTGAACAACGGATCTTCGCTAATGTATGTAAACCCCCCGTTTACGTGTGTTATATCGACGACACCTTCCTCAATGCAGACTCACAAGAGGAGATTGATAACTTACGGGCTGCCTTCCACCAGCACAGCAGCCTCTCCTTCACCACAGAATATGCTGAAAACAACCACTTCCCCTTCCTTGACGTGTTGGTAGAGCAGCAGGGCACCGCCTTCAGCACTTCTGTTTACACCAAACCCACTAACTTGGGCCTTTGCATGAATGGTGAGAGCAAGTGCCCAGAGCATTATAAAAACTCTGTTATTAAAGCCTATGTTTGTCGCTCCCTCTCCCACTGCTCCTCATGGCAAAAAACGCATGAAGAACTCGACCGCGCCACCCAAGTATTGGTTAACAATGGACACAAAAATCGAGACATCCAAGACACAGTAATGAAAGGTTTGGAGAATTGGTACCAGCAAGAACCCCGTCCAGCACCCCCTGAAGATATTAAATTATTCTACAGAGGGAGGTTCCACAAATGGTATAAAGACAATGAAAAAGCCCTGAAAAACATCATCAAGGAGCATGTCACCCCCACCGACCTGACGAAAAATGTGCAATTGATTATCTACTATGCCAGCAAGAAGACGAGCAGTCTTATTATGAAGAACAACCCCGCCCCTCAACAGGAACCACTGAAAAAGACCAACATGGTGTACCGGTACAAATGCCCCTCGTGAGGATGCCCTGCAACCTACATTGGAATGACCACCATGCGTCATTCGAAACAGATTTCCTGTCACGCCCAAGAGGGGGCCATTTTCAATCATGCTAGAGACGCTCACAACCTTCGTGTCCAGTGTAGTGATATTATCAATTGCTTTGAAGTAATAGGTCAAGCCCCTGACCACCGAAGACTACGGATGCTAGAGGCACTGCATATAGAAGCAGAAAAACCTACCATCAGCACTAGCCAAGAAACCTATCTGCTTCTGACAGTGACACGATGCCCTATCACAGCGCCCCCTGAAAACATAACTGTCGGAACATCCCAGCAGGACTTTGAGAGCAGCAGCAACAAACAAGACCCTCCCGACGAACCCCCTAACGGAGGACGTGTCCTTAATGAAGCTATAGATGTACTCCTCCACAGGGCATGTCTTACTAACCATAGGGCATCGCAGAGCAACCACTATGCTCTGAGATTACGGCCGAGAAACCGCCAACCAATGGGAGAGGATCATGCCCAGTGACGTCAACGCTCTCTTGGCCAATCAAAATCAATGCTCTCTCGACCAATCAAAAGCAGACCGTGACCAGCCCCCGGCGAACACTGATATAAAAAGAGGGAGACCATAGCCACCACTTCATTGAAAACAACAGGAAACTATATGGAGATGAAGAGAAAAAAGCAGCCTTCAGGAAATTCTGGAGTAACACCTTTCAGATAACTGAAGAAGAGAATAGGAACTATGACAGAGAGCAGGAGAGAGTAGTAGAAGAGGCATTGCAGTGAAGAAGAGATGACATCATACCATATCCCAGAGTAGATACCAGCAGGCTAGACCCTGACGATCCTATGACAAAACCAGTGGAACTAAGGGAAATTAAAAACATCCTCCAAAGAGGGAAGAAAAGAAAAGCCCCTGGAAAATCAAATATTAATAAAGAAATTATGCAACACCTCCCAGATGTAATGCTAGATATATTCAATGAAATGACAAATGAGATGCTAAGCATGAGATACTATCCTGACCTGTACAAGACAGGAGTGATAAGACTAATAAGCAAACCAGGAAAAGATTCCAAACAGGTGAAGAACCACAGACCAATAACCCTCCTGGAACTCCTGGGGAAAATTATAGAGTCGATTATCAAAAACAGGGGAAGAGGAACCCAGATGACTGCATCAGTGATATATGAAACTATAGCTATGTCAAGAACCAAGGGACATGGATGCAATATGGTCTCTAGAGACATTGTGAAGGCCTTTGACAAAGTGTGACACAATGGCCTTAAATTCAAACTGATGGAAACCACCATTCCCAATCTTATACTGAGGATCCTGTGCAGCTTCCTGGATAACAGGAAAGCACAAATCAGAATGGGGAAAATTATTGGGCCAGAATTTCCACTCCACAGTGGAGTACCACAAGGAAGTGTACTGGTCCCCATCCTATACAACTTTTATACTAGAGATGTCCCTGCCCCCTCAGCTGGCTGTCACCAGATTATCTTCACGGATGACCACACCCAAATAATTACTTATCCCAACAAAAGAAGTAAACAGATGCTAGCCTTGAAAACATCAAAAGAAATAAAAATGGTCAACGAGTATGAGAAGAAATGGAAGATATCTACCAGCCAGGAGAAGTTCCAACTCCTGTCTATTACAACAATCAAGCCAGCAGATGTAACTGTGGACGATATACAGATCCCATTCAAAAATAGTATCAAGGTACTGGGAGTCACTTTCTCCAAGACGGACCTAAAACAGCACATGCTGAACTGCCTAAAAATAGCAGAGGCCACTTCCAAAAGAATCAGGAGATTCAGGGCTGTTTCCACAAAAACTTGTGTGATGCTATACAAAACATTGGTGAGGCCACAGCTTGAGTACCCCACAGCAATCCTAGCTCCAGCATGTAGAACCACAGTATTGAAGATGCAAGCCCTGCAGAACAAAACATCAGAAGAGCGTACAAGGAAGCCCCTCCCTACTACAACACAACGCAGGAACTACATGAAAGGGCAAACATCGAAAGCATCAATTGTAGAATCCACAGGCTGGCAAATATGACGTGGGACAGCCTGTCAGCATTAGATGTAAACACTGTAGTCAGGAGCAGAGAAACTTCCAATGAGGGAAGGAGAGACTTAAGGAATTGGCCAAGAATGGCTCCTGAGATAGAAGGGCCTCAACCAGAACCGATTTACAGGAGCTAGAATTCAATAAACTATGAGCTCAAACAGTTATCTAGTTTGAGATAAAGCAACAATCAATGTACGACACCAAACAACTAACAGGCATTCTTAACCACCAGCACCATTCCATCACCTCCCACTATCATTAAAAAAAAAATCATCATCACTCATAACCACATCGTGACCCTACCTCCGCTTGTCCCTCATTCCTCTTCATCGCCAACTTCACCTGACGAAGCAAGGGGGTCTGCCCCCCTCTATTTCTCTCCTAACTTCCTTCACTTTCCTCCCTTATCACCTCTAACCTGTCCCCTCAACCCCGTCTTCTACCCCAAATACATCCCCAGCCTTTCCTATCCCCAATTCGTTCGTTCTTACCACTTCATTCAGCTCCCGCCTGAAGAAGGATGAAGGCCTTCCGAAACATGTCGCGATACCTGCGATCCCAGAAGCACTGACGACCTCTGCACTCGTTTTTGGACCCCTGCACTCGTTTTTGGACCCCGCCCTCGGAATTTCCATTACCTTCGACTCTTGATATTTTTACAAATAAAACCCCTACAAGGAACTTTGGCATTTTACTCAATTCTGTTATTGAAGAAGAAAAAAGGATAATTAGAAGAGTTGAACAAACAATCCACAAGATTAATGCAACCAAGGCTGCCGCCATATTCAACAAAATAATAATAATAATAATAATAATAATAATAATAATAATAATAATAATAATAATAAAAAACAGGTGATAACTTCAATTTTATAAGGCAAGTTCCCTAAGGTAGGTAAATATTTTCTGTAAGTATAAGCGTCAGCAGTAGATGGTTACACTATTGATTTATGACGGTTAGAGCTTTAAACACTTTTTAAGGAAAAATAGATTACAAATGATTATCCTGTTTGCTTGTAAGCTTTTGCACATAGTTAAAAATCAAATAGCCAACAGATTAATTTAATATTTGAGAGAGAGAGAGAGAGAGAGAGAGAGAGAGAGAGAGAGAGAGAGAGAGAAATTAACTTCAGAAATATTAAGAATATATAAATGAGACAGTTTCCCTTGCTACCGTAATGATAACGTAGCCGCCATCTTTCATTTCCACCTAAGGCTCATGAAAGTAGCAAATTTTTGCATTAAAACAGAAAGTAGAAGGTGTAAGGCTGTAAGTACACCTGTACACAGAATGTACATGCGCACGTACGCACTCACGTACAGTAAAAAAAAAAAAAAAACGAAAGGTATCAGCCTATAAATGTAGCCTAGTGTGCACGAAGGAACAAATGAGTCTCCTCATGCATTTGCTTTTGGGGAAGCCTTAGTAAGTGCAATTATCATGCCGCCGGAATTTCTGAAACATCACGAACAAGTAAATTGCCTAAGAAGCTGATCATGGAATGTATACAAATTGCTGGGACCTAAAGGGAATTCTAAGAGCAGAGTTTGGGGATTGGAGCACGTGTGTGCTTCTGTGGGGAGGCTCTCGGGGAAGGGCAAGGCTGCCGGTACATACGGTACAAACCTTAAAGGAGATATTCTTCCATGTTAGTTTTTCGTAGGCTTTCCCGGTCAGAATCATCACGTGGAAATGAAAAGCTTTCTTTGATTCTCTCCCTCTCCCTCTCCCTCTCCCTCTCCCTGGAGGTATTATTCAAAGCCATTAGTTATGCAGATGGCGCATTCCTGTAAGAAGTTTGTTAGGCCTTTACTTGCATGCTAAATGTAAAACTTGAAGACCTCAGGGATAGGCTTCATCACACATCTTGTCCTGGAAATGTGGAACGACAAGGATTAATGAGGATTTTGTTGGTTGCATCATCCGGTCTTTCATGGTTTTTGGAACTTTGTTTCAAGGTCAGGAAATTGAATTTAATTTCCCTATCCATGTATGTCTTTCAGCAGGTTTATGTTAAGGTATTTTTATTTCAGTAATAAAAAATACTTTATACTTTGTTGATTACTATAGGTGTTTTGTCGTCAGTAATTCAACATTCTTGCTGCGAATATGTTCAGTGTTCCATTTGACAGTAACGAAGGGTGTTCAATTAAACAAATCTACGGAAGTATTAAGCCTTTTTTTTTTACCAAAGTTGAATTTCTTGTGACAAATTCCATTAACACAAAAGAACTAAATTAAATTTGAATGACCGTTTGAAAGGGTACATTATATATATATATATATATATATATATATATATATATATATATATATATATATATATATATATATATATATATATATATATATATATATACAGGCTGGCCATAAAGTCTCTTTACAATTAAAAATATATTACAAGAGCAAATGAACAGACAGTATGTGGAAATTATTACAAAATAAAGAGTAGATATTTAAGTTTTTTGCCTCATTTAATACACCTCTGTATGGACCCCATTAGTTGCACGAAGTACATCAAGATGGTAATCGATTTCTTGCTATGCTCACTGTAGCATAGCCTCATCAATGGTGGCAATGGCATCAGTGATCTTTTGCTTGAGATCAGTGATGTCCTGTATCTTTGTTCGATAAATGATATCTTTAACATAACCCCATAGAAAGAAGTCCAGGGGAGTGATATGTTGTGAATGAGGTGGTCAGGGAATTGGGCCATCTCTTCCAATCCATTGGTCTGGAAATGTTTGATTTGGGAACCCACGAACATGCAGTCCCCAGTGTGGTGGTGCACCATCTTGCTGGAAAATAATGGTTGGTTGAAGATCATCTAGTTGTGGTGCTGCATATTCAGTCAAAAGGTCAAGGTAAACATATGCAGTAATTGATGTTTCGTTGAAGAAAAATGGACCAATGATTCAATTCCACATGATCCCACACCACACATTCCATATTCACCTCTGGACTATCTCAGTGAAGTTCACTAGCCACAACATGGGGATGTTCTGATCCCCAGATTCTCTCATTATGTATGTTCAGTTTCCCAGAAATATGAAAGGTTACCTCATCACTAAAACAAACTGTGTTGAGGAACGTTTCATCCTCAGATATTTGTTTCAGAATGTTAACTGCAAACTCTTTTCATCAAGGTTTATCATTTGGCTTGAGTGTTGGTATGAGTTGCACTTTGTAAACATACAATCGCAAGTTCTTGTTTAGGACTTTGTGCACTGTTGAACGTGGTAGCTGTAAGTGTCTGGCAGCAGTACAGATGGACTTTGTAGGAGAACGATCAAAGGCTTGTCTTACACGATCGATGTTTTCCTCAGATGCTTTTGGTCGTCCACTCCTCCCTTTATCCAACACTGTTCCTGTCTCCATAAGTTTCTTGTACCATGCGCGATTTGACGGATGTGATAGTGGATCTCTTCCATACTTAGTTCTGCAGTTTCGCTGAGTCTGCGCATCTGATTTTGTTTCAATAAACCATGGCACACTTTGTGCCTTTTCTTGAGGAGTAGCCATTTTTTAGGGGTTCATTTAACAGTAGCTCTTTCATCAACAGGGTATCATAAATACACAAATGCAGTGTGATTAAAAATTTGATAACTGCTGAGTACATAGAACAAATCTGATCAATGGATTTTGTAATATATTTTTAAATTGTAAAGAGACTTTATGGACACCCTGTATATTTGTTGTAATAACCACAGTGCCCGCCTAACTTCTCATTTTCTTCACACTTTCCACATACGATTGTCACCACAAAGCCCAAATCCAAATGGAAGAATGTGAAGAAATTCTGACGTCTGTAGCAGGATTCGAACCTGCATTCGAAGTATTAGAACAAGGTCACTTACACACAAACATACACATACACACGCACACATATATATATATAATGTGTGTGTGTGTGTGTGTGTGGGGTCAGGTTGGCAATATGACATTCTGATTGCTTGGGATGTAGGTTCGAATCCTTCTAATAGGTATCAGAATTCCTTCTTATTTCTTGCATTCGGATCTAAGGCTTTGTAGTGATAAGCATATCCACAAAGTTGAAGAATTCGACAGGTTAAGAAGCCATTGTGGCTATTACAGTTACACACAAACACACACACACACACACACACACACACACACACACACACACACACACACACATATATATATATATATATATATATATATATATATATATATATATATATATAATCATGAAGCTACAAATGTCGCTTAATATCAAATTCACGCTACCTCAGGAATATCTGCGATGGAGAATTAATAAGAGCTGCGTGTTCCAAACGTGCCAATGAACTATCATGGCGGAGGTGGGCTAATGCCGAGGCTAAGTACAACTTTCCCGCTCAAGACGGGTAAAAGCAGTACAGCAAACTCGGCATTAACTTATACCTCTCTTGATAGCTCAGTGGTGACGTCGACTAGAGTTGCTGGATAAGTTCTGAGTCGAGGGTTCGTGACCTGGCAGTACCAATCCATTTATCACTTATAAATTCCCCTTCGGTGATAATTCTCCATCGAAGATATTCCCGAGGTAGCGTGAATTTGATATTAAGCGACATTTGTAGCTTCATGATTGTATAGAAATCATGGTGTGATAAAAAATTTCATATATATATATATATATATATATATATATATATGTGTGTGTGAGTGTTTTGTATATATATGTATAGATAATATATATATATATATATATATATATATATATATATATATATATATATATATATATATATATATATATATATATATATATATATATATATATATATATATATATATATATATATATATATATATATATATATATATACATATACATATATATATATATATATATATATATATATATATATATATATATATATATGATAGATAAATTGCATGATATCTGAATCAACAAATATGCGTATATTTAAGGTCGAGTGAATCTAATTCCTCTTCATAGCAAGGTGGATTATAGCAGTCTTATTGGAGCTTATTATTTCCACTTGGATTTAGGTGTGTAACAGCAAGCGTATCCAAACGAGAAAAAAGTGGGGGCATAAAGTGACGAGAAATAGGTGATTTGAGCAAATACATTAGAGAGCAAAAATTACTTGTACCGATAGAAGTAAATATAGAGGAAGTGTGCAGCATCGTGTCTGTGAAGTTAGCATTGGAAGAGGTGTTGAACATGGATGACAAAATAGGCAGAGCCGAATGAATCAGGAGTGGACTGGATTAGTGTCAATTTTCTGGAAGCATCTGGGATGACTGACCAGGGTGTAAAAAGGCAAATAAACATAGAAGAATTGAAAGGCTCCCGTAGTTTATGGGATTAAAGGCGAGACGCTGCAGTATGGTGGTTAAAGTGTGGTTGAGTGGCAACGAAGGATGTGTTAGGTATGTCTGGAAGAGGAAAAGGTTTAAAGAAATGAGTGAAGAGAATAGTGTTTTTTCGCAAAGTGAGAAAATGGTGGGGATGACCTAAAAAAAAAAAAAAAAGTAAAGGAGATGCCGGTGAAGTATATGGTACGATTGTTTATGTAAGGCAGACAAAAAAAAAAAAAGGATCCATTGTGTGAGGAAGAATGACGTGAGTTTGAACAAGGGAAAGGGTGTTTTGATCAACTTGTTATGAAACCGAAGAATGAGAAGTTTGAGAGCACAAGGACCAGGCTGTGTGAGGTATCAGTGGACATAGAATAACCTCATGTTTGAATAGTAAAATATTCACAGGGAGGGGCAAAGAATATATAACAATGATATAGGAGGCCATTTGTTGTTGAGTGAGGATTTTAGGTTGAAAGTAAATCTTGTTTCGGATGGCGGGTATTTGAGAGTGACTGCTTTGGTGTAGAGTTGATTCTAAGACAAACCCTTTGTTTTGTCTCCGTATGGTCATTCAACATATGTATTTTATTAGCATAATAAGAAATGGTTGCGAAAGGGCAGGAAATGCATGAGCAGAATTGGGGGATAAGAAGTGTGGTCATGAATGAAATATTGAGTTTATAATATTTGTACATGTGTTACTTGATAATAATGATGAGAAGCTGGGAGCGACTGGTGAAAGAGTTTGAAAATGTTTGTGAATTTGAAGATGTTTGCGTGTATAGAAAGTTGGAAGTGAACAGTAGCACAAATAAGGCTGTGAGGCTGAATGGTACCAGAAAGATGCACAGCAAATGTTGCCATGGATAGTGGGGAAATGAAAAAGGTTGATCCATACCATAGCTTGTGAGTAATTGTAACTGATGAAAATTGGGTAATTAGGGGGAAATTGTAGCAGATGATGAAAGGCATATCACAGGATAGGTGTAGCAAAGAAGGCTGCAGAATCTCTGGAAGAGTTTGGAATAGAAGAGTGGCGTCTGTTGCGCCATTTATGGAAGTGAAGGATGGAAATTTAATTCAGATAAAAGAAAAACCGTACAATTGTTGACATAGAAAGTATGTTGGATCAGAATCCTTTGTATGGTGGTTGCACGTGTCGAGAATGGAGGACTATAGATATGTTAAAACTGTGTATAATTCAGAGAAGTTGACGTTTAAGATTTCCTTTTTTACATGGCAGTAGATTTCGGAAAAAATATATCAGTCTATTCAACGGACAATTACCCGCTCTTAATCTTAAGTTAATCCCAATAAACCCACGAACCATTGGATGTATTTTCCATGTCAAGGACAGGATTAGCTCCTTGTTTACTTCCGGTGTGATTTATAACTATAATGGTCCTACATGTGATCTTGGCACTTACATTGGTTGTACCAGGAGGCTGCTAAAAGTCCGAATCTCCTCTCATCAAGGAGTTCGTTTTAGAACAGGCTGTCGATTATCCAATCCCGAGAAGTCCAGTGTAAGAAATCACAGTAGAATTTGTAAGACACATGTACAGTAGATGCTAAGGATTTTAGTTTTGTGGGGAGAACCCGATACGTAGAGGAATTAACCACACTTGAATCAATTATGATTAAATTAAGTGTCCCTGCCCTTAATCACCAATCAACTTCCACCCAGCTGTTCATCGCTTAACGTACCTGCTGTAACCTCTTTGTTTATACTCCCCCCCCCACTCTCCCCCCCTTGCATTGGTTGTCTGTGTCAGTTTGCTTTACACTGTCGGTGTGGGTAGGTGGGTGTCTTTTGCTTTTTCGTATTGGCCTTTGCCTTCTTCTGCTGTTCTCTTCTTTTGTAGATACTTTTTAAAATATCTTTTAAGTGTTTTTAAGGTTGTCCTTTTTTTCTATTATTGTCCTTTAACTTGGTGTTAATTATATAATGTGTTTATACACAATTACTGTTTACGTTCATCGCTTTTTCAGCCTGGCGGATGTATCAAGAGATACGAAACGTCGGCGTAATAATAAATGGATAAAGATAAAAGAACGCCTTTCCGTTACTCCAATTTGCCTATATACTGTATCTGTATATATGTATATATATATATATATATATATATATATATATATATATATATATATATATATATATATATATATATATATATATATATATATATATATATATATATATATATATATACTATGTATTATGTATGTATGTATGCAAATGTGTATGTGCATATGTGTGCATGAGTGTTTATTCTTGTTACCGTTCTGTGATCGGTTTATATTTTTGTTTGTTTTTCTTTTTTTGTGAAGGAATTTGTAAAAAAGAAAAGAATATTTACACTCTCCTAAAGATTAGGAGTGCTATTTCAGCATAGGAACGACATTTCCTGATTACCGGGCGTTACCGAATTCTTTATGACATTATGGAGTGGAGGAGGCCTACAGTATATCTCCATTCGGCCGAACAAAGATGACATATTAAGGCAGCCACCACAAACAAAAAACTCAATTTCGTCTGCAATGACGATGACGACGAGAATCCCTTTCGAGCAAAAGCAGTTCATTTGGGAAAAGAAAAGTCTGAAGTCTGATATTATCGACCGAAAGTTTTCTTTTGTTTAAAGATTGGTCTAACTTTTGATGGCATTGGAAACAGCTTTTGAAATTTGATCAAAAAAGGGATAGGAGGCTTAATTAAAAGTTGCTACCCTTTTCCAATACCAGACCCGAAAAAATCTTGAATTTCAAAGAATCTTTTTTCTCTGTAGAAATACTTCCCCAGTTTCCTAATTAATCGATTGCTTTATAATTGTTGATTTCCTTTTATTCCGGCGGTTGGAGGTAATGAAGCAGTGTTTCTTTCCTTCCTTCTTTTCTTCAGTGTGAAATAAAAGCCAATATGCAGATTGAAAATCTGAACATTCGTTCGCTTGTGATGCTGGACTTTTGAAACTCGCGAACATTTCTGAAAAACTCGGTTTCGAGAGTCTCATTCAGTGCGTGCATGTTTGTTTGTTTACCGTTAAAAATAGAAGTTATAAGAATTAAGTGGTTAGTTGGAGTTTGTATTGCAGCACGTATTTTATCATTTGATGTCGGAGACAATAAAGAACTTCATGAAAACAGTAAATATGTTTTTCTTTTTATGCAAAGGGACGAGATACTTACTGACCAAACTCTTGAATTATTTTAGGACACATTCTGTCTGGGAACTTGACACGTATATGATGCGGTTCCCCTCTCGGTTCTTTATCAGCACGCCGTGAAGACTTCTTTGTCCGTGCAAGTCTCACCACGAGGGTGAAGATTGGAGAAGTCCAACATTTTGACCCTTGTTAAAGAAATGTGAAAGCCCGTATGATAAGAAATAGGAAAAAATCATAGAGGCTGCCAGCTAAGACTTTCTTGAATGAAAGTAATTTAGTTTAGAGAAGTGTTGTATGAGGATGATGACCTTTACTGGATCACATCTATTGAGGCAGAGAACCCCTCAGTTTCTGTGCCTCACATTTGGCAGCCCTGCAGTTGTCTTCGAAGTCTTCAGCGCTTATTCACAAGGTGAATAATCCTATTCTATAGGATTATAGCGTCAATTTTCCCATAATTCAGGATGAACAGACACACACGGACTGCCGCAGTCTAAACTATGACGCAGAACAATTGTGTGAATGAGTCTTTTGTTCTCTTGATGCTAATGAGGTTCTGTTTTTAATGAGATCTCTAATTAGAATATTATATCATGACGAATATCAGCTGTTGTATTGTTTAATATATTGCTTTAAGATGCTTAATTGAATTCATTAAACCAATTTTATTTCCCTTTAATAGAACAAATGTAGTAAATTAACATTAAAGTTTAAATTTATCATGCAATTATTATACTGGAGGGCTCTTAATTTTCGCAGAGATTTACTTCAACTCATAAGTTGCTTTTGATTAACTTTGAAATATTTGAGATATTGAGTGGTTCTTATGTTCTTCAGTTAAGCAAATGCATTTCCCTTTGTTGTATGTCACTGGGTTGAAAGAGCATTTTGCAACTTTCAAAAGCCTTTGGTCAGTTTCTTTCTAGTCTGTTGTTATTATTGCATCCGCCGTTGTTTGTAGTGTTCTCTCAGCGACATGCAGTACAGAAGGAAACTTGAAAAAAAATACTACATTATATTAAAATGAGACAAAATATTTGATTTTCCACGAGTTAGAAATAAAAGGACACGACCACATGGCCTGGATATCCGAAACATGTCACTTTTCATGCAAATAGTAAGATCGAGGAATCTGAGGATGTCTGATGTCTAAGGAGTGAAGCTCGGGTCAGGAATGAAGACGTCTTATTGCAGCTTAGAAAGAAAGAATGGAAAGAGGGAAATTGAGTGCACACCTGTCTTTTGAGTTGAGCATCCAGAAAGTACGATAGTGAGTAAAAAAAAAAAAAAAATATATATATATATATATATATATATATATATATATATATATATATATATATATATATATATATATATATATATATATATATATCTTAGTTTAACGAGACCACTGAGCTGGTTAACAGCTCTCCTAGGGCTGGCCCCAAGGATTAGATTTATTTTACGTGGCTAAGAACCAACTGGTTACCTAGCAACGGGACCTACAGCTTATTGTGGAATCCGAACCACATTATGACGAGAAATGAATTTCTATCACAAGAAATAAATTCCTCTAATTCTTCATTGGCCGCTCGGAGAGTCGAACGCTGGGCCAACAGCGTGCTAGCCGAAAGCTCTATCCACCCCTCCAATGAAGAACTACGATAGTGAGCAGGAAGTTAACAGTTTTATAGGAAGGAATGGTGCTCGGCAGATGTTTGCTCCCTCACTGGCCTCAGCAAAATTCTTTAGCTTATTCGGGGAATTATTACGCCTCACCTTAGTAGGTTACAGCATTGTTAGTCATGTAAACCTTAGAAAGCATTTCAATATTAAGATATGTTTGTGTGAATTTTGAAGTTCTCCTTTCAGAAACATTTAGCTTTAAAACTGAATTGACGATTTTATGGAATGTTAAAAACACCATACCATTTCAGTGAGACTTTCCAGGTGAATTGGTAACAAGGATTGTTTTCAGTACTTGTGTTGGGGTTACAGAGTTAGAGAGAGAGAGACGTGTTGTGAAACCCAATACTGTTTATTAATGATAAAAGTAATGTAATCAAGGATCAGTTATGCATTGTAGGACCTTACATAATCTGTAAATTCTTAACCCAGTGATCAAACCTCTTACTGATGCACCTTGGCCTACGTTAATGGTAGCACCTTTATTTTCCATTAGAGCAGACCGGATAATTATAAGAAGATTCGCATCATGTTTATATCACACTATCTCATTTTCGGCCAACAATCAGGTCTTCAGTAATGGCTAGAACTGCTAAGGCCTAAGAATGGTTATGATGCTTCGGATAATTTTGATATTTTGATATCATACTAGCTTAGAAACGCCTTGTATATGATTTTTTAGCATTTAAAATTATAATAAAAAGGGTAGGCATGGATAAATAATCGGTTCCCATATGATTAACATTCATTTCTAATGCATTTTTCAGATATTTTTGTCCCTGAAGACCTTCTTTACTCTTATGTCTGTTTTTCGTTGCATTTTGGTTATTTGTGCATTTTTGTTTATTTGTTTTGTTGATAATGTGGGTAATATATTCCTTTGTAGCTTTTGAGAACTGTTTTATTTCTTCTATGATGTTTTTGTTGATAATGATTGATAGATATTCAGTTCTTGGGTTTTCCTGTTCTCAGCAAGAAAATCTGTCTCGCTGATTTTTTGGTTGCAGCTGCTGTTTTAGGTATTGTATGAAGATTCTTAATGGATCTGCGTGTGAAAATGTTTCACGTCTTTTTACCTTGGACATTAATTTTAGTCACTGCTACGACAATTTTGTTGTCGACGTTGCTTACGTTGTGACATCTTTCATCTGGCTTTCTCTGTCCTTTGTGTCGCTGTGGCTGCTTTCAATACTTCTTCCACGTTCCGTTGATGGTAAAAGATTTTAATTCCCTCGAGGGATTCTGTTACGTTGAAAGTGTTGGCTCTCGAAATGTACCTTTTCCCTCTTGGATTGCAGCTGCCTCTCTCTCTCTCTCTCTCTCTCTCTCTCTCTCTCTCTCTCTCTCTCTCTCTCTCTCTCTCTCTCTGCAGCATGTTCATAATCAGATTTTTATTCACTCGGCTGGTGTCGATCATTTCTCTGTATTTTGTTTCCATAGTCCAGATATTTGATGTTAATATTTTTAAATGTTTATACATACATACATTGATATAATATATATATATATATATATATATATATATATATATATATATATATATATATATATATATATATATATATATATATATATATAAATGGATGCATGTGTGTGTGTATGTTTCAGCATAACTCTGAAACGCATGGAGCAATTCCAACCAAACTTGGTATACTTATGACTTATTATCTGGAAAAGAATACTGTGGGGGCAAGACTTCACTAGCACCAAAGGGGGTTGGGGTGGGAAGGGTTTCCGTGAAACGGGGCAGGTTCTTCCCTTAGACATGGTAATTAAATAAACTCCACGGGTTTATCGTACCTCACTTCAACCAGCTTACTGAAGGGAAGAAGTAATGTTCTGGGTGTGTTCTACGCTCAGAGTTGTTACCGTGCAACGCCGAGTAAGTCAGCTAGTATATATGTATATGTAATGTATGTGTATATGTATATTTTGCAATAGTAATCTATAATATTTATGTATATATATGTACACACATATATATATATATATATACATATATATATATATATATATATATATATATATATATATATATATATATATATATATATATATATGTATATGTGTGTGTGTGTGTGTGTGTGTATATATATTATATAATGTGTGGTTTTTTGTGCATTCTGGGTCTATAACTTGAAAATACTTACGTTAAATATCTGGACCACAGAACATAATGTATGGAAACATTTTTATACCGTATATTTCTTCTTTATTATTTCTAAGTATGTGTTATATGAGTCCATTTGGTATTCTCATATATTTATATGTAGAATATATATCGAAGTACGAATTTTATTGTGTACGAATTTTATTGTGTATATATATATATATATATATATATATATATATATATATATATATATATATATATATATATGTGTGTGCTTGTGTATGTGTGTTTCTGGTTATATAATGTATTGTATTGAATTTTAATCATATCCTGAATATAAACATGGAGAAAAGTTTTCAAACTTTGTTACTGAAATGGTGAAAAATATTGATCCCCTGATAGTGTTTAGTATTTCTTAGCTTCGTTCTGAACTGCACAAATTGTGTGCAAAGACTGTCTGGTAGAGTGGCTGACTCAAGTGTAGAAAGCTGAGGCGAGAAGGAGTGTTTTGAAGGATGTTAACTCTTGAAGATTAAATTTCCTGTGGACTTTGATGTAAGTGGTTTATAAAAGAAGAGATATTATGTTTGGAAGACGCGCTGTGTTTTGTTGAACATATATATATGTGTGTGTGTGTGTGTGTATATATACATATATATACTGTATATGTATATAAATGGATGTATGTATGTATGTACATGTTCCACATAAACTCTGATTTGCAATGAGCAATTTCAACCAAACTTGGTATACATAATATGACTTACTATCTCGAAAAGAACACTGTGGGGGTAAGACATCACTAGCACCAAAGGGCACCAAAGCGGGTGGCGGTGGAAGGGCTTCCCTAAAACGGGGCTGGTTCTGCCAGTGAAATGGGCCAGGTTATTCCCGTAGACTTAGTAAATTACGAATTTATCATACCAAATTTCGGTATACATACGACTTACTATCTGGAAAAGAATACTGTCGCGGTAAGACATCAATGACACCAAAGAGGTGGGGGTTGAGAAGGGGGTGAGAGAGAGAGAATGAGAGGGAGAGGAAGTGAGTGAGAGAGAAAGAGTAGAGTGGGTGTTAGGGAGAAGAAAGAGGGGAAAGAGACAGGGAGCGTTGGAGTGAGAAAGGGAGAGAGTGAGAGAAAGAAAGATGAAAAGGAAGTGAGAGAGAGAGAGAGTAGAAGGGGTGTTAGGGAGAATAAAGAGGGAAAGAGTCAGAGAGGGCTGGAGAGAGAGAATGAGAGGGAGAGGAAGTGAGAGAGAGAGTAGAGGTAATGTTATGGAGAAGAAAGATGAGAAAAAGCGAGGG
Organism: Macrobrachium rosenbergii; assembly: GCF_040412425.1. Classification (NCBI taxonomy): domain Eukaryota; kingdom Metazoa; phylum Arthropoda; class Malacostraca; order Decapoda; family Palaemonidae; genus Macrobrachium; species Macrobrachium rosenbergii. Next base: position 31,707,692 of record NC_089750.1, on the reverse strand, counting down.
AGAGAGAGAGAAGGAGAGGAAGTGAGAGAGAGTGAGAGGGAGAGGAAGTGAGAGAGTGTAGCGTGAGTGTTAAGGAGAAGAAAGAGGGGAAAAGGTGAGAGAGAGAGAGAGAGAGAGAGAGAGAGAGAGAGAGTGAGAGAGAGAGATTGAGGGAGAGTAAGTGAGAGAGAGAGAGAGAGAGAGAGAGTATGGGGGCGTTAGGGAGGAGAAAGTGGGAAAAAGTGAGAGAGATAGTTTCCCCGGGCCGAGTTGTCAGCTAATATATATATATATATATATATATATATATATATATATATATATATATATATATATATATATATATATATATATATATATATATATATATATATATATATATATATATATATATATATACATATATATACATGTATATATACATATATATACAGTATATATATATACATACATACATACATACATACATACATACATACATACATACATGCAGTGTCCATAAAGTCATGGTGCAATTTAAAATACTTGTAGCTTCGTAACTATTCATGACAGAATTAATCTGTAAAAATGGTAAGGTAGCTTGATGTGTCTAGTTTTTCTATTCTTCTGAAGTTTTATACATTCCATGTTTTATGAAATATTTGATAAAATATTGTTACTCAGCATCGGCATCAACCCATCTCCACCATGACAGCCAACTGGTACGTTTAAAACTCGTAGCTATTTATGAATATTTATCACATCACCATGACATTTTATAAACACAAACATTAAGCTACAAATTTCATTTAATATATAGATATATAAAATGTCACGGTGATGTGATAAATATTCATAAATAGCTACGTGTTCCAAACTCACCAATCGGCTGTCATGGTGGAGGTGGGTTGATGCCGATGCCGACGCCAGGTACAAATATTATATCAAGTATTTGATAAAACAAATAAATAAAAGTTCAGAAGAACAGAAAAACTAGACACATTAAGTTTTCTTATCATTTTTACAGATAATTCTATCATGAACAGTTGCGAACCTACAAGTATTTTAAATTGCACTATGACTTTATGGACACACACACATAGACACACACACACACACACACACACACACACACATATATATATATATATATATATATATATATATATATATATATATATATATATATATATATATATATATATATAGATGAAAATGCAGAGCAGCTTAATGCCCCTCACTATGTATTAGTTTATAATGCAGTTGCAAAGTTACTGAACTATTGCTGTCATTTTTCAATAGACAGCCACACTTGAATATATGTATTTTTCCAGAACGCCTTTTTGACTTTTAGAGGATGGAACCAGAAGGGTAGAGCCTCCCGGCCCTCACAAGTCTTGCTTGGCCCCGGCACGACATGAACAATGGCGGTCGGCATTCTCCTTACGATTATTTTGTGTTTTGCAGGCGATTAGATGCTGCCTCTCCGCTGTTACATCTGTGCAACAGAGTTGAGGCATTCTAATCGTGTTTTACTTGTAATGCTGTAAGGCCATGCAAGTAAGTAAGGTTAACCAGTGGTATTAGGTGACGAAGAGTGATCGCGTTGATAAGATTGTTCAGAGATGAAAAATCTGTTGTCATAGAGGACTTGGCTTAACACTGACGTTTTTCCCGTTAATGGAAACGGGACAAAATTCAGTATCAACTCGCTCAGTTAACCTTAGTGATCAATGGAAAGTTAATGAAAGCCGGGCCAGTGGTTTATTTGTCCCACCTCGTCGTTTTCAGGTCTTCATATAAACCTGAATGTGCCGTGTTATTGTGATCAAAGTTTCTTTTTCGTAACTAGTATCTCTTTCAATAATCAGCTTTGATTTGATAGTGAAGTCCGTACCGCGACTGTTACTGCTCTCTCTCTCTCTCTCTCTCTCTCTCTCTCTCTCTCTCTCTCTCTCTCTCTCTCTCTCTAACACATACTCATACACATACTGTACATGCATACATGTGTTCGATTGTAGTTTTTTTTGCTATCAGTAAAAAAAGATAAGGACCTGGATTTTGCATGTCATGTAGATTTTCAGTTGTTACAGCATTATCTTTTGCGGTAAAAAGAGTATTTACGATAAAGAGTCACAAGTTGAATTTGTGTCTAGTAACATTTGTATTTAGATTAGCTAAGAATGATGACCTTGAAAAGTAAAGACACCTTCAGTTAAACGGTGAAGTGCACTTATACAGTAATGTATTGCATGTGTATGGGATGTACTAATGATGAACATCGTTTAACTGGGATCACCGTAGTTTGATTAAGATTCAGATGTAGTGAGGCTGGATTAACAACTTATTGAAGTCATTTGCGATGCTACGTCTAGTGGTAGTTGTTTGAACATTGTACAGGGGAATAAGAGCATCCTTTCGTTCAGGAAGAAATTTTTGTAAAATAAAACTGAAGTCAAATTCTGCGTTATTTTGTCATACTATTATTGATTTAACGAGATAACACTGATATTTTCTCAAGTAAAGTCGCATTTTTTTTCTGAGGAATTTTCTTTCTAAGGAGAGTCTTGAGATGTAACGTAGTCGGAAAACGTTCTGAAAAAGAAAGAAAAAGAAGAAGAGCGAGGCAGTCATAGCAGGAATAATTGCACCGCTCATTCGATTAGGTCAAACATACGATGCTCCTCCTCGCTTGCATATAATCCTTTTATAAGGAAAGATGAATGTTGGGGTCTTTTAAAGGCGCTGTTCTTGATTTCCAGCGTGCAGGTGTAGCCACGGGATGTTCAGACTGATTAATGCTTTCGGTCTTTATGTGATAAGACCAAGTGTTCTCCTTCAGTTATTAGACTTCTCAGCGTGTTTGCTGCCTCTTGAAGGGAATAGTTTCTTCCCGCAGTTTGCAAGACTGCATTGTAGATGCTTCCATACCCCAGGTAGTAGACGTCGTTTTGATCCAAGACTCCTGCCGCCAGTTGTCTACTAACTTGTTCTGTTTCTGGGTATTACACAGTTACACTGTGTAAACACACACACACACACACACACACAGGTTTCATCTGTCGTAAAGGTGGAGAATGCGGTTGCAAAGTAACCTTTCCTTTCGTTATTAGTTATAATGTTGCTCTCTCTCTCTCTCTCTCTCTCTCTCTCTCTCTCTCTCTCTCTCTCTCTCTCTCTCTCTCTCTTGGGAATATGGCTCACAGTGAGACCCTCATTAAAACTTCGGCAAACAACTTTAGGCCTCTGTTCTCTATATAACTTCAACCGAGGTGAACAAAAGTAAACTCAGAAGTTCTGTTCTGCCAAGAGACTTTTTTATCCGTCCTCCTCTGATAGAAATTGGTTCTTTTTCTCTCACTCCAACGGAAAATTGCGTTTTCTCTTCTTGATAGGAAATTGATTCCCTTTCGTGGGTAAAAACTTGATCGTCAAGCCTGGACAAGAAATTGGATCTCTCTCTCTCTCTCTCTCTCTCTCTCTCTCTCTCTCTCTCTCTCTCTCTCTCTCTCTCTCTCTCTGACAAACGCTGTCTTAATTCCTCGTGCAGAGCTCTCGTTCGTTATCACCTCACTAACCTACACTGATGAAAGTTAGGGATCCATAAGTTAAGCACATTGCAGGTCTGATAGATTGACGTGATTGATTCATGCAAGGATAGGAGGGCCTTCCATCGGTTTTCCAATATTGCCTTGGCATCGCCACATCTGGCAAAGGGACCGACTCCAGGAATCGACGATGGAGAGACCTTTATGTAAGAGAGAGTGAGAGAAGGGAGGGGGAGGGGGAGGCTTGCATTCAGAGAATGACATTTGCCTACGTTAGTAGCTTAGCTACCAGTTCCTAAATATCACCTGGGAAGTTGCCCAGTCGATATCCAAAACTAACTGTGTACGTATAGTATGCACATACTGTGTCTTATAAATACAACACATCTGCAGAAACACTTTAAAGCTTGGAATTCAGCGGTGTGTGCATTGATCGCATCGCCTCCAGACGTTGAATATTCTGATGTCGAGCATTTGTGGTATAGTTCCTCATGTGTTGTAGCTGAATGGCTTTTGCCTAACCTTTAAGAAAGAAGTATTATATTGACTGTTTGACGCCCAAGTTAGACCACTAAACAGTAATTGCATTGTCCAACTAAGTAGTAATGCATTATGAATACTTTCTTTGGTGAAAATGACTAACATTGACTAACATTTTTAAATTTTATTTTTCGAGCCTAGTATACTTGGAGAATTTAGATTTGACTTACAGGGATGATTTAAACGTACTAAGTTTTGTTGTTTTATCTATATAGCAACTGCCAATCTCACCATAACGTAATTATGTCGATGTTGGTTAAACGGAGGTAGAGAAGGGGCAATTATAAGTCAGCGTAATGGACGTGTCAGTGTTTGGCAAGTTGATATTTTTACGTTTTTCTTGGCTCTCCCCGGGTCATTTACCCTTCCCGAGGTCATTACGACAAAGCTTAGTTAGCCTGCCTCTCATCTTTGTAGATTTGGCAGAAAACGAGAGAGACGTTGAAATTTTAAAATATTTTGATCATGCGTTTGACTGCGGAAATATAGTATGCCGTATTGTCTATGTGCCATGAAGGCCTGACACGTAATCTTTTCATTTTCTACCGCATGAAAGTGACAGCAAGGTATTTGAGAGGGGAATTATATAGGTTTCGGTGTATAAAAAAAAACTTCTTTTTGCAGTACTTGTCTGGTAAGAGACGATGATATGATCCAGTATTTAGTGACTTCCTCTGCTGCAGGTACACACGAGCAAATTCGGAAAAACGTGTTTCGTCATTTTGTACAAAGCTAATTCATTCTGATTTTATATTGTTCCTACTTACTGCAGAGAAAAAAGTTAATTGTATACTTTGCGACCACCAGGAAAGCGTGCAATTGTAAAACAAATAACTGTTGAATTGCTAGCTGTGGCTGCCCAGTTGTCAGTCATTATGTTGGTATGTATGATAATTTTCAGTTACCGTATATTCAGTTGCAATTTGGTAATGAAGAAGAAGGTGGGTTATCAGCTCTTTTGAATCCAGTTAAAGATAGAGAGAGAGAAAAACTGACAGGAGAATGTCTTCGGAGAACAAAGAAAAACGAGCTGCGATGGATCCGCATTTTATGATCAGTATGCATTGCTTGTACCTACTGTATATCCTGTAGTTAAAACCGGAAGAAGAAACATTATCTTTACGGAAATTGGAGAAGTTATCGGTTCTACTTGACTTCCCGGTAAATTGTAATAAAAAGAAACTTGAGTGAGAGTGATTAGTTTTCACCATTAGCCCCCTATAAAACCGGCTCCTCAGGCACAACAATTCGTATTCCACACATTTTTAATAAAAAAGAAGATATTGCCCTCTCGACAGCTTTTTCGCGAATGAGGTTATCCAATTAATGATTGAGAAGTAGTTATTCATATTGAATGCTTTCAAAAGATTTGTAGTAGTTTCAAGACCGTTGAAGTAAGGCATTCATAACTTTTATTTGGTGTGATCGTTTTAGAGTTTTTTGACGGATTCATTATATATATATATATATATATATATATATATATATATATATATATATATATATATATATATATATATATATATATATATATATATATATATACATGTATATATGTATGTATGTATGTATGTATGTATGTATGTATGTATGTATGTATGTATGTGTGTGTGTGTATGTGTTTGAAGTCTTGACTTAATTTAGCGGTTCTTCAAAATACCTGGGATTGAAATTCAGGGCTACTGTTGTTGTAGTTTGAAATGAAAACATTAATGCAATTACAAATACGCAATTCCTTTGCGATCATGATTAGCTTATCTTTTGGCAGTTTCTTTTATCAGGAAGTATTAGCAGATACAGTCTGTGCTGGTACGTTTTGTCCCAGTGCGATATTTAGCATTTTGAAAATGTCAGCTTCTTGTAAAGGTGTTTCTGTTTAGTATCCGATAAAAGAACCCGTGGCTGACATTGTCAGCAAGATTTGCCAAATTGCAGGGAAGTGCCTCAGTGCTGTGAAGTGTAAGTATTTTCAAAATTAGTTTTCCCCGTAATTTTAAGGCAGCCTGGTAGAAAGCAAGCCATTTTTGGGGCCAAGGATGTTACTCCGGGGGATTAAATAGTGTCTTCACGTTTGTTTTTACTTCGATTATTATACTATACGAAGAGTATGTGCAATTATTGCAAGCTGATTCTTACAACAAAATAAAGTGGGGAGATAAAATAGACAGATAGATAGGTGATCCTTGTTTGTCGGGGTAGGGGCTCCCTTCCTTCCACTGTGGAATTCTAAGTCAGCATTATGTTATGAATGGTGTGATTATCGGGGAGTTGGTGAATTGAGACAAGCTTAACAGTGGTTTAAAATACATAATAGTATAACTTACAAACACGCTTATTGTTGAATATACAAGTACAGTGTATTCAAAATTGCACGTAGCCCTGTATATTGCATAAGAATAAAGTTGGCACCATTTGCACCGCTTTGAAATTTCATTTTGGATACGAATAAGGATATAAAATGTGCTAAGATCTACAGCGCATTTATTTCCTATGTTACGTTCATACATAATTACATTTTTTAAGTGAAAGAGACATTGTTCATGCACAGTCCAAGCTTGAAGACTAATCATATCGCAAGCGGTGTAGTCCATAGCCGTTTCTTTCGAGCGAATAACTTGAATCATATGTGTGTATACAGCATACGTATACATGCACGCACATCAGGCATATCGCAAACTTTTACGTAATCCTGTTCATCATGATCATGTGATAACAGTTTTAGTAACATGGTTCATGTGTGTTGTGTCCTATCTGGAAACGACACGATTAAGAAGCCTTATACAGTTTTATATACTCCGGTAGACAGGTTCGCTTCCGGATAACTAGAGTTATTATTCGTCAACCAGCGAAATAGTTGATCTGTCTGTTATGTAAAATTTTTTTATAAGTTTTCCATTGAAATCTTGAAATACGAAACTGAAGCGCTCCTGTCGATATTCGAATCATAAGTAATGAGTTTCAAGTTGAGTGTTTTCATTGTTTGCCCTGCTGAGAGCGAGTGAATGATGGACTGAATGCCCTACTGCCGAATGCACCACAGCGTGCTCTGCATCATGTTCCTGGTTCGAATGCACCACACTCTTTGAAGTTATGCACTAATACTATTAAGGACAAAGATGTCACAAGGCCAGTGACAGGACTGCATCCTATTCCTATCTTCCTTAACTTTCGTAGGTGGGGTGGGTCCTTACCTGAACAAGATCCCTTCTTCCCGGACACTAACCTGACCTAGATTGCCATAAATGTTAAAAGTGAAACGCACAAATTCATCTCTTCCTAATCTTGCTGGCCGGGTTTTGACTGGCGAGGAGAGCACTCCCTGTCTCTCCCTGGTCACAGCAGCTTATTCCTTACATGCACAGACTTCTGCCTGTTGAGCGGCCTGTGACGGTCGGGAAGCACACAGCTAGATTGCACACATTTCCTCTTGCCCCAATCTTGATAAGTGTCCGTTTCAATTAGTTTGTTTATTATTGTTGTTTTATCACCTAAACAAATTTTGGGGTTGTTATTTTGTGCAAAAATCGTGCATTCAGTGTAGGCAGGTGGTGCCTTCGCACTGATGCACCAGGTGCATTCAGCCCACCACCACCA
>NC_089750.1:31685052-31692552 GCF_040412425.1 Macrobrachium rosenbergii | reverse complement strand
TTGATATATTATGTAGGTAAAGTTTTTGACACCGCGGGAGATGAAGCAAGACTATTCTGTCTTAATCGGATGTTGCGGGACGTTTATTCCTTAGGAATATTTTTCACGTCTTGTTCTCTTACCTATTTTTAGCACCGTCCTTTACTGGACTTGGCATTACTGGTGCGTTTTTGATGCGAAGGTCTTCGTTTTGTGAAAAGAACCCTGTGTATCATAATTCGTGTTTGGATTTTGAGCTCGGCATTTTGCTTGTTTTCATTGCCAGCGTGTGTGTGTGTTTATACGTGTGAATGGGGTTGTTTGCAGATTTTGTGAAGGCATTTGTATGTGTGAACGTTTACGTCTGTCTCTTTGTTGTCTGGGTGTTGGGGTGTAAAGCGCACCTTTAGTTCCCAATGTAATTATACAAGTCTTTAACATAACAGGGCTGCTTTTGACATTTTAGTACCCGGAAATTACATATGATTATGTCTGTTTGAGGAACCGATATAGAGTATTAATTTTAGCCTTAATTTTTGTTTGCTGATTCTCTCGGGTAGCAAGGACAATTAACGATATTTTAGTCGGCTGTCCGTGGAATTTTCTGTTTATTCCCCTCATACATGTAAGCATCATGCTGATAGACATGTGAAGTCTATTTCGAATCCCCTTATTGCTTAGAGCCGACGTATTAACTTTTCAGATTGACATGTTGGCTCTAACTAAAACACTTGCTTTAAAGCATGTTCACCGTCATCCATAATTTACCTGTAAGAATATAACATATGATCAAGAAATATAACTGCGGCTGGAAACATATCAAATATTTCTTTGTTTCAGATAGAAATTAACTATAGCTTTCAAGCTAAGAAAAAAGAGACTGCAGGAATCTCCCAAATGTGGTCTTGATGGATCCATAACTTACTTTCCTAGTGCAAAGGTCACTTTCTTTGGCTCTGATTTTCCTCCTTTCATCGATTCCTAGTCGACTCCTGTTGAAGCCAGGAACCTACACAATACTCTGCTCATCATCACTGCTACAAGGGTTTGTGGAAGTCCGGGTTTCTGTACTTTCCCGTTTTATTATTTTATTAGTTCTAAATTGTTAAATCTTGGCACAAGACTGGTTAAGCCCATCTCTTAGAAGGGTTACCACGCTAATCCCTTAAACCACTGTCGTATTGCTTTAACTTCTGCCACCCCAAAATCATTCAAAACTTTGCTCATGTTACACTTTCTTTAACACCCTAAGTCCAACTTCTTCTTTCATTCATACCCTCCTTCCTATCACGCTAATTGAGTCTCTTCCTCTCTGCCAAATTTAAGAGAATTTGGTTATTACTTTTGAATTTTATATTATATTATATTATATTATATTATATTATTATATTTTTTATATTATATTATATTATATTGTGTATATATATATATATATATGTGTGTGTGTGTAGTGAGAGAGAGTGTGAGAGAGAGAGAGAGTGAGAGAGAGAGAGAGAGAGAGAGAGAGAGAGAGAGAATTATATACACTTATCAGTTAAAATTCCCTTTGGGTGTAACTTATTTCTAAGACATAGTGAAGAGGACATTAACCGATATTTGTCTTTTAATATTTGTGATACACACACATACACACACACACACACACACACATACATATATATATATATATATATATATATATATATATATATATATATATATATATATATATATATATATATATACACACATACAGATTTACGCAGAGAAAAAATTAGACGGTATAAATCCTGAGAAATACACTGTATAAGCTGGGAGAAATTGACGTTCACAGCTGCCAGCAAAAGGAGGTGTGGAATCATTTGTGACCGAGGTTAGTGATCCATTAACAAATCCAGTCATTGCTATCAACCTAACATAAAATGCTTTCCTTGTAATCAGTACATTTTTAACTATTATTTTTGAAATAAAGGGATCAAGTTCATTCGTATTCTTAAAAAAGCTTCGAGTTATAAAACTGATTCAGCTATATTTCTTTCCAAGATATTTATAGAATAAACATGATATTGATGGAATAAACATAATTGATTTCGCTAAGATGAATGGAAATTGCAGTGTTCTCCTTTGTATATCTTATACATATTTCATGCTGTCCTGTTCTGTTTTGCAGTCATTAACAGTTTATAACACCAAAAAATTGTCATATGATAGGATGGGATTTTATATACACATCCTTTCGTATTGTCGGCAGAGTTCTTTGTAAGTGCTTTTTCATTGTTTTATTGTTCTTTATGCCTAAAACAACAGGGAAATGTAACGCAAAGAACTATTCGTACTGCCAAATAGTATCATTTTAAAGCCTATGGATTTTCAGCGTGTCTTCTGCAATGCATCAAGAAAAGTCTTTATAAAGAGAAGAGACCAGCATAAAAATCGTATAAGATATGCAATTGAGAACAATGCAATTTTCGTTCGTGTTAGTAAAAACAATCATGCTATCAAATGACAAGTGCTATGAAGCTGGTTTATTCTAATAATGCATTAGAAAGAAATGTAATTGAATACAGTTTTGTAAAGAAAGCTTTCTCAAGAATAAGAATATCTCGCGTAGGCAAAAATAAACTTGGTCCTTTTCCTTCAAAAGACACAATAGGTAGCATACACGTACAGATTCTAAAGAAAATAGTTGTGGTGGCTTAATCACGAAAGTGTGAGGCCACTTGCTGGGAAAAGCAAGATTTCAACGTTTGTACGCTCGTCTGTACCATCTTCCTTGCATATGTAGAGTGAATTTATACCAGAGCCTATAAATACGAGCTTCAGCACTAGGCGTCAACCATGTTTGTTTATGGGTACGCAGGGCGCAGCGCTCCTAGCGGACGTGGGCAGTCTAGTGACATATGACAGCTGGCACCGGGTTGGGAGAAACTGCTTTTCTTGAAAATCCAAGTTCTAGTTCGATGTGGGTTAGGTACTTTTGTACGAACTGTGAGAGTTGTATGTCTAGGATGCTTCCTTTTTAGTCGCCATATTTCGTTACCAAAGTCAACCAAAACATCGAACTAGCTCTACGTTGTCCGACTTCACGACCGCGCTCCCAGCAGTTTCCGCATACTAAGCCTGGACCTAACCTAAGGTGGGTGTTCCTATCATCCCACAAATACCTTAGGCTATCAAATCCTTATTCATCACATTGCTGTAGTAAAAATCCCGAACTTCTTGGGCGTTGGTTAGTTAAAGACACAGTTTAATTTTCCCAAATCAGTGCATCTTTAATTAGTGTTCTGACTATATAATTTTCTAGGCAGTCTGGCTTGACAGTGCCAAGTTTCTGTGCAGCCTATTGCCACTACAAAGTGTATGGTCATTGTAATGTGTCTGATATAGCTTTTGGTTCCCTGTGCATGCCTTCTGATTGTTTGTCAGAGTTCCTCACTCGTGTGGAAAAGGTGTTTGAAAAGCAGATTCCCAGTCTGCTTGTCAGGAAAATCCTGTCTCAACTGCTGGGCAAAGTTGAGAAGCAGGTACGTACCTTCCAGGCAGGTTGTGTTCTGTCCAACTCTTCAAGACGGAAGTCTCCTGAACTCCATCATGCGACAATGTCTTCGCTGCAGGCTCTACTACTATTTCAGATTCGAGACCAGAAAAATGCTTACCCAAAGCGACAAAAAGAACAGAAAAGCAAAGATACGTCAGCGTTTACAGTGTGCCCATGTACATGTGATTGTTCTTATTGTACATAATGTATTTTTTTTAAATTACCACTGTTACTTGGTTTTATTTATGTATGATCATAATTTCAGTCAACATTGGATGTGTACATAAATAATAAATTTATTGGCCCCGTCAATACTCTACAGATTGACATCTGTCTGTTCTATTTCACAATCTCCAGGTAGCCTTCAGGTGTATATTTCAACAGGCCTATCTAATATGATTCATAATATGCCCTACATATCATTACATTACGTACATGTTGTCATCAGTGTCTGTGTTATAGTAGATGATGCCATAGTGCATCCGCCATGCAGTAGAGCTTTATTGTTGAAATATTTATAGCTACTGGGCTAGTTATTGTATTATATATATATATATATATATATATATATATATATATATATATATATATATATAAATTACATGACTGCGATTGTAAAAAAAAAAAAGACAAAAGAATGACTACCGTACAAAATTATTATATTAAATAATGTTGGATATGGTGTAAATAATAGTGCACGATGTTCTACAATATTGTTTCATATATATAATAAACGATTATAATGAAATATTGCAGTTTTTTTAATATTAGTAAAAAAAAAAAAATGCTGAATTTATCTGAATTAAAGTGGGGGTTGAAGGTTTGACCCATTTCTGTAGCCATGATTTTGACAGGCGTAAGCTGTCAGCTGAGGAGGTCGACTGCCATAACATGATGTCACATGAACTGCCTAGTAGCTGTTTAAGTAAATGTCATTGATATTGCACACATGCATATTTTCAGTAATAATGCAGAGTGTGTATTGAAAGAGCAACAGTATTTTGGCTGTGAATACTCTTTAGGCCAGGAAAATGCAGTATGAGAGATGGTGAGGCTGCCTTACTGGCCCTGTCATGCATTCAAATATTGTCTGTTCCACACTAAACTACTGTAAAGTAATGTATGTCTGTCCTTTCAACCCATCATAACATCGAAAGTATCCATATCAACTTAAATTACTGTCTGCAGTGCTCTACAGGTATGGATCTATGGTCTAACACGCTAAGCTGCCTACCAAGTTAATAGTTATGCCCCACGTCCTTACCCTAAATGTAAACAAATATGGCGTCCTGTTATAAGCCAATGGGAATCCTTGAAGTGCTGTGGCTCTGTCTATAGGCTTTGTTTATACCTCTGTTTATCAGTCTGCTTGAAAATTTCTTTAAAAACATAAAGGTAAAATCGGTCAGGATTTATACCTGCATACCAGTTTTTCTCCTGTGGCACAAACACAACAACACACACATATACATATATATACGTATATATATATGTATATATATATATGTGTGTATATATATATACATGTATGTATGTATATATATATATGTATATTATATATGTGTGTGTATGTATTTATGTATTTATGTATGTATGTATGTAAATAAGAAATTTAAGAGTTGGGCATAAAGTTCTGTTAGCCATACTGTTCCGAATGTAACTAATCTTCATCATAAACGAATTCATAGGTTTTTACCTAATCATAATATCTCGTGGTTGCTGGTGTAACGTTCGCCTCCTTCCCTATCTCTAGTGACGTCCCACACAGTTCTATTCCCTTACCCGTTTTTCATCCTCCTTATTAATAACTAGTTGCCAGCCTTTTTTTTTTTTTTTTTGGCTTTTGACGAGGGTTTAATCCAACAGTCCTCCTGCCGTCACGTTTCTCAACGACCTCCTGAAGTTTGCAGTCAACCTCGAGTGACTGTTTAGTGTATCGACTTCTGAAAGTTAACGTAAATGGGTATCCCATAACTTGGTAAACTTCAGTGTCTCCCATACATTTCTAATTACTTTTTATGATATGGACGAACCTTTACTGCTTTCACCGTTTTGGGTACTCCATGTTTCTTCGGTCTTGTTCTGCTTCTTGTTGTGCTTTTTGATAATTAGGGAGTTTCTTTAGAATCCGCGCGTTATTTACTTCACCTCTGCTATAAAATCCACGCGTTGGTCTTTCCCGCCCATGTCTGGGAAGATGCTCTCGTGTTTGAAGTGCTTTATCTGTCACCCGCCTAGATAGGAGACTGAATCAAATGCAGTTACTTTGAAGAGTGACAATAAATGCCATAATCTTTCTCTTGGTCCTCTTTCACGTTGCTGTAAGGTGGTTTTTCTGTGCCTTATTTCCGGTCCCTTGAGGTCACCCTTGAGGTCACTGATCTGCTGATCTCAGTGAAAGAGTTCCTCCTTCCCCCTACTAGCCGACTCATGACACCTTTTTGTACAGTCAATATGTGAAAATCAGCGAGCCTCAGACTTGGAGCTCCATTTGTAATTCTCTTCCTGCCTCTGCTTTCTGACGTTGATAACATTTCCTCCTTCGCAGGTCGAATTTTTATCGCATCCTTCGTGAATGAGGCTTCCCTCCGTCTCCTCCACTTTTTATTTTCTTGCGTTTCTGGGGCCTGCTCTAGATACATAAGGGTGTTGTCTGTAGCCTGTATTTCTTCGATGTACAAAGTATGTATGTTAAAATGCGAACAAGGTTAGTTTTCTTCTGTAAAAAGATATGCCTTGACTGCTATTTTGCAGGATATTCTATCATGGGTGATGGAAATAAAGTTTGAGAGACGAGGGATTTTGAAGCCACATCCTTCTTACAAAAGTTAAAAGAATTTCACCTCAAGTTTTCAACTTCTATTATTACCTCAATGTTTCTTGGTGTCTCGTCCATGTCCGATAAAAGGTGGTATAATAAATATCTTTAAATATTTATGTTTATTTATTTATTCATCTTTATATGTTTCTATCGATTTATCTTACCATATATTTTAATGTGTACTTTTTGTCCTCTTACAATCATTTACTGAAAGATGTCTTTATGTATCATCTAAAACTTGTAAACGTTTTGAGACTCGTAGGCATATTCAATTTAATTTTTTCCTTTAAAATGTGACACTAACCAAGTTCACCTCGTAACTACTCTTAGAGTACTTTCGTCATTGCTCCTTTCACCCACTATTTAAAAGTGACTTCTTTATTTACGAAAATATTCACATCAAACATTCTTCATGCACATAGAATTTTCAGCAGCAAGTATCAATGCACCGTCCTGTACGTGAAGTGAACGTGAGCCTGTTCTGTAATTTTCTAGGCAGTGGTTTTGTTTTGACATTTCTGCTAAAACATCCATACCTTCCTTGCCTTCCTTTTTAGAGATATTCTCTCATCTGGTAATCAGTTGACTGGTGTTCTTTCTGGCATCCATGAAATAGGGCCAAGCATTCTCAACTTAAATTAGGCAGTATTTTCACCAAGCTGACGTTTCCTTCCTTTTTTATACACTTTTATTTAGCTTTCTTTTTTGTCTGTTTTTGTTTGTTTGTCTGGGTCAAATCTTGTAACTCGGTTTTCAACCTTATTCCTGTCCAATGGACTTGAAATTTTGCATGGTGACTCAATCCCAATGACAATACAACCTTACATGATCAGTAGGTCAGCAATGACCTCTAGTGACCTTACAGTGACCTCTCCCAGTATCACAGGATTTGTATGAAACTTCAGATTTTCCATACCTTCTTTGACTCGGTAGAGTAAGTTAACAACTCTGCGGATTTTTCAAACCTTCATTGGCTCGACACGATACGACGTTCAATTTTTTTTAGTTACAGTCATAAATCGGTTACAATTTCTGTTAAAACTAAAAAGTATGAAATAAAAAATTGAAAAATTAAAATTTAAAACACGCATTTATTAAAATGCACTAAAAAGTAAAAATAATTTTTTTTAAACCAGGGTTTTCTTACAATTAATCATGTCTACAAAAATAAAAGCGTGGGCGC